>NW_023416963.1:20644-25363 GCF_002922805.2 Oryzias melastigma | reverse complement strand
GTCAGTAGATGCTTTCATCTGTTCCCATGTTCTGTATCAACTATGTATTCAAAAAAGGGATTGCTGCAGATTTGTAGATTTGACTGTGAGGTTTGATTTCTACCTTAAATAACCTATAAAAAATACAGGAAACAACTGAACACACCATGAACAGGTTGAAGACGCTGCATTGTTGTTAAGGATTTACTACTATAATATGAGAGAACGCTTGAATACTTTGCTAAAATTGCTAGGTTTAAACCACCTGAAACATTTCTCTGAAACTACGAGAAAGAGAAGTTAAATTCACTCAAAGTAAATATTTGATGAATCTATGTACAACTCTATCAAAAGTGATAAAATAAAACAAATTAAAATTAAATCTGACATCATGTGACAAATAAAAGAAAGCAAATTAAAGTCAAGACAACAGTGGGAAACTTTTAAAAAATAGACGTTAAAAATTAAAAAACAAGTAAAATTCAAAGAGAAATAAAATGAAAATAGATCATGTATATTTTTGCATCAGCTGTCATTTGAATTGTAAAAAAGTTATTCTTGTTACTTGATTCTGAATCAAAAGTTACTGGAGCTGCACTCTCATTTTATAGAGAGAAGGTTTTGGTTCAAATCCAGTAGTTTTTTTTCTGTTCTCTGTCTGTGAGTTTTATCAGGTCAGTCCAGCCTCTTCCCACAACCCAAAACACACTTCATAGGTTGATTGGGAGACTCTAAATGATCTCTTAGGCCTGAATGTGAGGTTGTTTGGTAAAGTTTTTGTGTCTCCCTGCGATGAACTGACAAACTGTCCAGATTCACAGTCAGTGACTGAACTCCAGCAACTCTGGAACTCTGTGTGTAAATGAGCAGATATAGAAAAATGATGGATGAACAAAAAGGTTGTTTTATAAAATGATGCTTTTGAAATAACAGCATCTGGATTAAAAAAAAAATACATATTTTGGATAATTGTACGTTAAAATGCTAGTATAAAATGATGAGTTCATTCTGTAATAAAATAACATTCCATAAGAATTATAAAATGAAACATATTGGCTGATTTTACTGTATTTTATGTATTGAAATGTAAACATTTTAAAGTTCTATACTTCTGGGTTGATAACCTTATAAATTGCTGTTTTCATGTATAAACAGATTTTTAAGCTTTTGTTACCCCAAAGAACCCCTGCAGCCTCAAATCATAACGAATTGTTCAAATCTGATGCTGCTCAACATGGCAAATTTTTGAAAAATTTTTATTATATAAGAAACATTATTTATATGGGATTTTATTCTTTTGAGAAATCTGTAACACTTTTCTAATTAGAATATCTTATATTATTTTATACTTAGATTTGATCTTTTACACAAACTTGTTGGAACCAGAACCCTGATGCTTAAATTTACATAAAGTTCTACAATTTAGAGTAATTTTCTTTATGCAAAGTAAACATCTAGAAATTTTTATATAGCCTTGAAATGATTCCATTAGCAGCATAGAAGGAGTTACTCCCATCAGATATTCATCATCATGTTTCCTGTAGTTCCTCTGCTGCTTCTGGCTGCTNGTAATTTTCTTTATGCAAAGTAAACATCTGGGCATGTTTTATATAAGCTTGAGATGTTTCCATTAGCAGCTGAGGAAGAGTTACTCCCATCAGATATTCATCATCATGATGTTTCCTGTAGTTCCTCTGCTGCTTCTGGCTGCTGGATCCTGTAAGTTTGACTGAGACAAAAATTCTGTTCTCTGTTGTTACATCATTAAACTGTTTGTCCTCTTCAGGTGTAAAGTGTGAACAGCTGACACAGCCAGACTCTGTGAGTCTGCAGCCAGGTCAGAGACTGACCATCACCTGTCAGGTCTCTTATACTCTGAGCAGCTACTGGACAGGTTGGATCAGACAGCCTGCAGGGAAAGGACTGGAGTGGATTGGTAGTGAATGTTTTGGGTGCAGCAACAAATACTACAAAGACTCACTGAGGAATAAGTTCAGTATGACTTTGGACTCTTCCAACAAGAGAGTGACTCTAAATGGACAGAACATGCAGCCTGAAGACACTGCTGTGTATTTCTGTGCCAGAGATCCACAGTGATACAAACCATCAGCAGACCTGAACAAAAACCCTCAGAGCCTGAAAACTTGTAGCATGAATCCACCAGAGGAGGCGCTCTAACACCACCAATGATTTGTTTTTTTTTTTGCTTTACCTCCATAAACACTTCAGGGTATATATTTTATATATACTTGTAAACACTGGTTCAACAAATTATTATTTTTATTAAATCAAGAAAAATAAATGTAAATCACATCAGGACATTGATTTGTCCGCATCCTAACCATGATCACAGTGAATGCTTCCAATCAGAACAACCAACCAGATTCCACTGCAACAACAATGTTCATCATTGTTCAACAATGGGACTCATGTCATCTGGAGACACAGACATAACTGGGTGTCATCAGCATTACTGTAAAAGTTTATGTCTTGTCTCCTGATGACATCTCCAAACTGAAGCATATGAAGGTTATAAAGTGTAGGACCAAGGACGGATCTTTGTGGCACACCACATGTCAGTGTGTGTTTCTCTCAGACTACAAACATGTCACAATAACATGTTTAAAACATTGAAACACTATTTTCATCAGAATGGTTTAGAGTTTTCATTAGAGTCTTTTGCTGATTTGCTGTGGTGTCTCCAGAACAGAAGAGCCAAAATGAAAGATGGAAGAGTTTGAAAAAATAAAAAAAATAATTTAACTTCTTTTAACAATCCTTGTAATGTTTGTTTAAGTTTAAATTTTCTTATTGTTTTTATCAATGTTTCTTTTCCTTCAAAATTATATTTTGTAAGTTTTTTTCATTTACTAAAACATTAAAGATTTCATATATAATCAAGTATCTTTAAAATAAAAAAGAAAATCTGTAAAAAAAATGAGGAGGAGTTAACAAACCATTGACAAAAACAACATTATGTGTTTGATTAAAAACAGATTACTAAAATTACTTTTTAGCATGAAGTTTGTTTTAACAGAGGAGTGATTCCAACTCATTTTAATTCTTTAAGGAGGAGTTTATGCAAATCTGACATTTCCAGTTTCTTCTTATATGAATCAAAGTTCAGTGATTCAATCTGACAAAGAAGCTGCAGACAGAACAAAGACAAATGACTCCAACAATGATCAGACCTGTTTGTTTGCTGCTTTTTCTCTTTTTCTTTGGTGTCTTACCTGGTAAGAAATTGTTCTGAACAAAGAAAATGGTAGAAAGTTCTTGTAACTGCATTAATGTGCTGCTTGTTGTTCTGCAGGTATCAGGGGTCAAACACTGACTGAGTCTGAATCAGAGGTTAAAAGACCTGGAGAATCCCACAAACTGACTTGTACATATTCAGGGTTTAGTAGTGATCCTTATATAGCTTGGATCAGACAGGCTGAAGGGAAAGGACTGGAATGGATCGCTATTATATACACTACCAGCATCTACTACTCAGAGTCAGTGAAAAACCGCTTCACCATCTCCAGAGACAACAGCAGAAAGCAGGTGTATCTGCAGATGAACAGTCTGAGAGCTGAGGATTCTGCTGTTTATTACTGCGCTCGAGAGACACAGTGACTCAAGAGACACAAACTCTGTACAAAAACACCACACTAAGTAAAAAGTTGATATCAGTTTTTCTTTATATTATTTAACAGAACACTAATTGGAAAAAATTGGGAAAATTGATATTTGGAAAAAAGCCATTTAAACTAGTAAAACAGCTTTAGTGAAAGTGAGACAAATCTATTTTATTTTTTTGTCAGTTATTTCGGGGTTTGCTGTTGGTAGTTCCATTTTTAGCTTTTTATTTGATCGTTTTTACTTTCTCTGGAGCAGTGAAGAGGAGGTGCTGACTACGACGTTCATTACGGATGGATTTGTTGTTTTTCTTCTTTAGTTCATGTATTTTGGCAAGTCTGTTTGTATTCTGATCATAGTAGAGTAATACCTGTTCTAAAAAGTAATAGGAGTAAAATCATCAAAATACATTAGAACTGTTACTAATAGATTTGTACATTTAAAGCATTTTAGTACCAAGCAGAGGGATTTTGCTGGCTATTTACCACTTTACTACAAGAACAATTAAACAAATTCTAGGGGAATATACTGAGATCATAAAGAACTTAATCACGCTGTAACTGTGACTATTTTACATTGCAGTTGACACAGATTTTCATTTTTGGTGATGATTTTCTACTGTTTGAATTGCAAAGGCAGGAAACTCAGTTTGTGGTGAAAACTCAAACTTAAAAACTAAAATTAACTCAAAATAAATAAATAAAAAATCTCTTAGCATAAACATAAATCTAAACTATAAAAACCTGAATTGGGGAGAAATAAAAGAGGTGAATACAATGACCTATAAACCCTGAATTTAAATCTATTTAATCCATCCAGCACTCGCCCAAACGACTAAATGTGGTGGAGATTGCACTAACTGTTGTTCAAAGTTTAATTCTGTTGTAAGACGTGGACCAAGGTAAGTGAGAAAAACTAAATTCATTCAGAGGAAGGTAACAGATATATCTGTGAATGTTGATGAGTGAGAAGTGCTGTGACTATTTCTGTGAGAAAAACAATATAAACTCATCTTCAAAAGAAAGAAACACAAATTAATGCAAATTAAGAAGATAAAATAGTTATAGCTCTTCAATGTTACACCGTGATATCAGTCTTGTTATTTGCCCCTGTTGAAGT
>NW_023416963.1:15762-20133 GCF_002922805.2 Oryzias melastigma | reverse complement strand
AGACACAGTCATGCAAGCTTGGGGTGTGGCCATTTTCTTCCTCCTTTTATTCTTCATCTCCATCATCTTTTCTGCTGTCATCACATCTTTGAAGGTAAAAACCATCAGCAGTCATTCTCTTGTTGTCTTGGATAAATGTGACTCAACTCGTTTTCTATAGGTTTGTGACTAATGCATTTACTAATAATATAAAGCATGCTTTGCATCACAGTTTTCAAACATTTATATCATTATTTTTGTTTTTTTTTAGATGAAATGAAGAGGATGACAGAGACATATCCCTTTTTCTGCTGGCATCTCAGGATTTTTGATGACATTTGAGCTGTTTTAGACAATTTTAAAGATTTGGTATCTTATGTCTATATTTTTTTTGCTTTACTGTAATGACAAAAGATACATCTCTTTTCTTTGTTATATTCAATGTCACTTGTAAAATGAATAAATGATTTAAAAAGTGTATAGAGTTGTCTTTTAAACTTAATATATTTTTATTTTATAACACAAACAATATCATGAATAATGTTCATAATCAAATTAAAGGACAGTTCATTATTTTATTATCAACATTCATGAGGTAATTTCTTCATTACATGAAACACGTTTACCTAAGAACAAAATAAGGTGCAGTTTTTAAAATGTCCACAAGAGGGAGGCAAAGGGCTCTGGCTCTTAAACGTCAGATCTCTTTCAAATAAGTCTTTTATAATTAATGATCTGAGAGACCGAACTTTTTAATTTTGCTTTTACATGATCTTAAATGCTTATTTAAGAATTTTTTTTTTTTATTTTGTGCATGTTTCCAGTTTTTGTTGATTACAAAACTCAGGACACCATGTTTGAGGAGTGAAGTCAAAGTTTAGTAAATAAACTTAAACATGAGCAAACTTTGAAACGAGAAAGAAAAAAAGTGACAAAAAGATGATTTGACAAAGATAAATTGAAAACCCGACCTTTGAATAGACTGAAAATAACTAAATAACAGAAACACTCAGGAGTCGAGAAAGGTTTACAAGAGACCTTTTAAGGTTTTCCACTATTACCTTCACATATAGATTATTACCAGCCAATAGCTGATAAATTATTTTACTAATTTATTTTTAAGAACCTAATTTTAGGCTTTTATTTTGTAGGATGTTGAGGTAGCATCCCACATGCAAAAACACATCCTTTTTTTTCATGCAAATAGAAATCGGTCATAAACCTCTATAAACTCTTGATGTGATGCCATCAGAATGATGTAGAAACATCAAATCATCATCCTCATCATGCCGCCTGTAGTTCTGCTGCTGCTGGCTGCTGGATTTGGTGAGGTTCACTATAACAAAAATAATATAATAGTTGCATTTTGAATTCACTCTAATTGTTGATGGTTGATTTATTTTTATTAAAACATTTTCATCTTTTTTAGGTGTGAAGTGTGAACAGCTGACACAGCCAGACTCTGAGAGTCTGCAGCCAGGTCAGAGACTGACCATCACCTGTCAGGTCTCTTATTCTGTGAGCAGCTACTACACGGCTTGGATCAGACAGCCTGCAGGGAAAGGACTGGAGTGGATTGGGATGAAACACACTGGAGCTTCTTACTACAAAGATTCACTAAAAAACAAGTTCAGCATTGATGTAGACTCTTCCAACAACAGAGTGACTCTAAATGGGCAGAACATGCAGCCTGAAGACACTGCTGTGTATTTCTGTGCCAGAGATCCACAGTGATACAAACCATCAACAGACCTGAACAAAAACCCTCAGAGCCTGAAAACTTGTAGCATAAATCCACCAGAGGAGGCACTCTAACACCACCAATGATTTTTTTTTTTTACCTCCATAAATACTTAGGGCATATATCTTTAAAGTCTTGAAAACATTGGTTCAACAAATTATTATTATTTTTTTTTTAATCAGGAAAAATCAATTCAAATCACATCAAACAGAACAAAGTTTTCTTTATGAGGCACTTCTCATAAATACATAAAATGTTATACAAAATAAAAGCAAATAATAAAACAAATGAACCAACAAGCAAAATAATATAAAGACCTTCATAGATAAAAATATCCAAAACTACAACCCACCTCCCACGCTGTTAAAGATAAAAGGACATATTACTAAGAAAAGGATCAGAAATCTGGTTTAAGGACATTTAATAGTTGATTTGTCCGCACCCTAACCATGATCACAGTGAATGCTTCCAATCAGAACAACCAACCAGATTCCACTGCAACAACAACGTTCATCATTGTTCATCAATGGGTCACATGTCATCTGGAGACACAGACATAACTGGGTGTCATCAGCATCACTGTAAAAGTTTATGTTTTGTCTCCTGATGACATCTCCAAACTGAAGCTTATAAAGGTTCAAAAGTGTGGGACCAAGGACGGAGCTTTGTGGCACACCACATGTCAGTGTGTGTTCCTCTCAGACTACAAACATGTCACAATAACATGTTTAAAGCATCCAAAACACTATTTTCATCAGAGTGGGTCTTTTGCTGATTTGCTGTGGTATCTACTGAAGGGAAGAGCCAAAAGGAAAGATTGAAGAGTTTTAAGAAATTAAAAAATAATTTAACTTCTTTCAACAATCCGTGTAATGCTTGTTTTAGTTTTAAGTTTTCTTATTGTTTTTATCAATGTTTCTTTCAGAATAAAAAACAAAAAAAAAAAACATTGTCATCCCTTTTCACCTTTTTCCCCCATCAAAATTATATTTTGTACGTTTTTTATTTACTCAAACATTAAAAGTTTCATATATAATCAAGTGTCTTTCAAAATAAAAGAAAAATCTATAGAAAAAATGAGCAGGAGTTAAACGATTGACAAAAACAACATTATGTGTTTGACTAAAAAACAGATTACTAAAATTACTTTTTAGCATGAAGTTTGTTTTAACAGAGGACTGATTTCAACTCATTTTAATTCTTTAAGGAGGAGTTTATGCAAATCTGACATTTCCAGTTTCTTTTTATATGAATCAAAGTTCAGTGATTCAATCTGACAAAGAAGCTGCAGACAGAACAAAGACAAATGACTCCAACAATGATCAGACCTGTTTGTTTGCTGCTTTTTCTCTTTTTCTTTGGTGTCTTACCTGGTAAGAAATTGTTCTGAACAAAGAAAATGGTAGAAAGTTCTTGTAACTGCATTAATGTGCTGCTTGTTGTTCTGCAGGTATCAGGGGTCAAACACTGACTGAGTCTGAATCAGTGGTTAAAAGACCTGGAGAATCCCACAAACTGGCTTGTACATATTCAGGGTTTAGTAGTGATCCCACTATAGCTTGGATCAGACAGGCTGAAGGAAAAGGACTGGAATGGATCGCTTGGATCAGTAGTAGCAGCAGCATCTACTACTCAGAGTCAGTGAAAAACCGCTTCACCATCTCCAGAGACAACAGCAGAAAGCAGGTGTATCTGCAGATGAACAGTCTGAGAGCTGAGGATTCTGCTGTTTATTACTGCGCTCGAGAGACACAGTGACTCAAGAGACACAAACTCTGTACAAAAACACCAGATGAAGAAAAACGCTCTCATTATTATTATTTTTTTTTTATATTACTTTTCAAAACACTGCATGCAAACTATGGAAAGTTGATATTTGCCAACAATATCCTTTTAAATGAGTAAAACTGTCACATTCAACAATGTTTGCCATCTCCTGTTTGCCACAGCTGCATCACATTTGTCGTTAGTCCTCAGGTTGTAATAATGGTCTTTAGGTTCTTCAGTGTCACAGAGTCTTGTGTTATCAGCTATGTCATTGTTGCTTTCTCTTGTAGTTAAGTTTTGTTATTAAATATTTTGCTAATCTGTGATCTGGTTTTGAGTCCTTCCTGCTCTCAGGTTCCATCCTCCCTATCAGCCATAACATAAACAGCTTTAGGGAAAGTGAGACATATTTAGTTTCTTTTTTTGTCAGCATTATACTTTTCTGCTGGTATTTCAGTTTTCAGCTTTTTATTTGATTGTTTTTAATTTCTGTGGGACCATTGAGGGATCTTTATCTTTGTGGTTGATTTTACTTATATGAAATAAATTACTTTAGCAGCACCAAAGTATTTTTGTTGGAATTTGTTTATATATATATATATATATAACGACTCTTTGGATTACAACAAGCAAACTGAAATATTTGTATTTTCAGTTTTTAAAATCTTAAATATATGTGTTTGGAAATAAAAAATAGAGACTTTAGAGAAGTGGAAAAAATGTAAAAGACAGTTTTTAATATTTTTTCTTCACTGTAATGTGATTGACTGCATTTTTTTCTAAACTATATGAAACAAAAATCAGTGACTCTAAACCCATTTGCTGCCTCTCAGACTCACGCTGGAGTTTGATCAACCTCGGTTCCCTGTTGAGTTTCTGTTATG
>NW_023416963.1:0-13520 GCF_002922805.2 Oryzias melastigma | reverse complement strand
TCCTGAGATCACTCAAGCACCCAAACCCCTCCACCACGTTAAGGTTGCGTTTCATGGAGGCGGACTATTAAACTATTAAATGTATTAAATAGAGGCTTTAACTAAACCTAGTGTTTTTTTTGTACTTTCTCTTCCCTGTATTGAAATTTTTTTCCCATTTTTTTCTTTCTTTTAACTCTGGCAAATAATAAAAATCAAAAATCAAATGATTGTGGATTATTTGTTTGGATTATTTATAAATTATGTGAATTAATGTGTGTATATCAACACTGATGTGTCATTAAATTGTGTTGCTTATCATAAATATACATCTTTCCCTCTAATGATTTAAATGGTTTTTAAAGCAAAAGATTTATTTTAAATTATGGCTAATGATGAATGATCTTTGATATATTTTAATGTAAAATAGGTATGCAGAGAGCAAACAGATGATCCACATGTAAATGTTGTCTGATCTATTTCACTAAACTATCATTTCCTTACAGAACATATATACAAATTAGGCTCTGACATCATCCTTCATCTTAAAAAGACTTGATGTCATGTTTGTCAGCCAAGTAGAAGCTCCAATCAGTCATCTTCTTCATCATCATCATCATCATGTTCTCTGTAGTTCTGCTGCTTCTGGCTGCTGGATCCTGTAAGTTTGATTGAGACAAAAACTCTGTTCTCTGTTGTTACATCATTAAACTGTTTGTCTTCTTCAGGTGTAAAGTGTGAACAGCTGACACAGCCAGACTCTGTGAGTCTGCAGCCAGGTCAGAGACTGACCATCACCTGTCAGGTCTCTTATTCTGTGAGCAGCTACTACACAGCTTGGATCAGACAGCCTGCAGGGAAAGGACTGGAGTGGATTGGTAGCGACACCAAATACTACAAAGATTCACTGAAGAACAAGATCAGTATGACTTTGGACTCTTCCAACAAGAGAGTGACTCTAAATGGACAGAACATGCAGCCTGAAGACACTGCTGTGTATTTCTGTGCCAGAAGAGATTCACAGTGATACAAACCATCAACAGACCTGAACAAAAACCCTCAGAGCCTGAAAACTTGTAGCATGAATCCACCAGAGGAGGCGCTCTAACACTGATGTTAATTTTCCTGCAAAGGAGACGTTTGTCACTAACCAACTTTTGTCAAAGTTTCATTCAATATTTAAATATAGCTGTTCTGATGAATTTTAAANGCCTGAAGACACTGCTGTGTATTTCTGTGCCAGAGGGTCACAGTGATACAAACCATCAGCAGACCTGAACAAAACCCCTCAGAGCCTGAAAACTTGTAGCATGAATCCACCAGAGGAGGCGCTCTAACACCACACACCTTTTGTTTTACCTCCATAAATTCTTCGGGCCTATGTTTTGGTTCAACAAATTATTATTTTTATTAAATCATGGGAAAAAATTCAAATCCCTTATAAATAAAACAAAGTTTTATTTATAAGGGATTTTTTATAAATACATATAAAAAATGTACAAAGACCTTTCACAGATAAAATACCCTCATATCTACAACTCACATCCCACAATGTTAAAGATAAAATGACATGATTAAAGGATCAGAAATCTGCCTCGAGGACATATTATGGGGATCTGTCCATGCTCTAACCATGATTATAGTGAGTATTTCCAAACAAGCCAGATTCCACTGTAACAACAATGTTATCTGACAGGCTTCGTCACTGGTGAGGAGAATGAGGAAAACACTGAAGTACAAATAATTAAAAACAAGCAAAGAACTCATGGAATCCCAATAAGTAGATAAAAATAATCTCATAAAACATTATCCTGCATAAAATACTTAGAATAATTTTAATAGTATATATGGGTAAATAGGTAAAACTTCAATGAAAACACAAAACAACTGTAGATTTAAAAATCAAAGTTTCTTATCAAATCATCTCAAAGATTTTAAAATGGTTCATTTAATTTGTTAAAATGACCATCTTTTGCTGTTACCTAATCTCCCTTTTTCATTTCAATGTTTAAACAAAACCAGATACTTTGACAGTAGTATTCAACAAGTATTTATTAATATATTCAGAAAATAAAGCAAAATGAAATGCAAACAAATTAGAAATCAGTACAGGGTTTCTATTTATTGGGTTTATTTTTGCATTTTATTAAAACTCACACGAGCTTTATCTTTTATGCTGTTATACATTTTTACAAAGAAAATCTTAATCTGACCAACATCTGTTTTTCACTCATTTAATGTTACTGTATTATATTGACTGAAGAGTAAAAGGTTCTGTAAAAATATGATACATGAAGAAGTTCTATGTTTATGAATATTAACTATTAAAACAACAAAGAAAAATCCATGAAGAAATCATGTGACAGAAATTTAACAGAGAAAGTCGCCTATACAGCAATAATGACTTCAGGAACAGCACTGAAATAAACACAAACTAATGTATTATTAATTGAACGTAAAGTAAAAAAAAAGGGAGAAGTAAAGTGGAATTATTTCATTAAACTTAAATTGACTTTTTTTTTATTTTTCAAATTCTAATGTGAATTCTGCTGAATGTGTCCTGTGAGGTGGAGTCAATGCAAACATGGGCGTCTTCCTCCTCTACTTATCTGACAGCAGAGATGACAGCAGAGAAGACTGAAGTCAGTTTAACATGATGGACTGTAGGACAGGACTGCTGCTTTTAACTCTCTGTTATGCAGGTGAACATCATCATGCAGATACTGTAGATTTAGGATGTTTGCTTTTTTAAATCCAGTTTTCTGATTTTCATTCCCAGTTGTTGATGGAGTGACTCTGACTGAGTCTGGACCTGTGGTTAAAAGACCTGGAGAATCCCACAAACTGACCTGTTCAGCCTCTGGATTCACTTTCAGCAGCTATGCCATGAGCTGGGTCAGACAGGCACCTGGAAAAGGACTGGAATTGATCGCTTATATCAGCAGTGGCAGCAGCTACATCTCCTACTCAGAGTCAGTGAAAAACCGCTTCACCATTTCCAGAGACAACAGCAGAGAGCAGGTGTATCTGCAGATGAACAGTCTGAGAGCTGAGGATTCTGCTGTTTATTACTGCGAGAGACACAGTGACTCAAGAGACACAAACTCTGTACAAAAACACACACAAAGTAAATAGCTGCCATCATAGCTATTTTTTTTAATATTATTTTTTTACCACTGAATGCAAACTATGGAAAATTTCATATTTGCAAAAAAGCCTTTTAAATGTGTAAAACACCTTTGGGAAAGTGAAACATTTCTTTTCTTTCTTTGACAGTAATTTCCTTTGTTGGTGGTTCAGTTTGCAGTTTCTTATTGATCGTTTTTACTTTCTCTGGAGCAGTGAAGGTGCTGATCCTGATGTTCAGTACGGGTACAATTGTTGTTTTCCTTCTTTAGTTCATGTACTTTGATCATCCATTTTGTATTCTGATCATATTGGAGTAATACTTATTCTAAACATCTGTACATACTTTTTTAGATTTTATTTCATCATCAAGTATGAGTGTGAGACTTTATTATCTTTATGTTTTATGTGTGATTTTATCTACAGGAAATATTTATTTTTTAGCAGCACCAAAGTAGGTTTGTTAGACATCTTTTAAATGACTGCTTGGATTTTAACATTCAAAAATATTATTTTTTTATTTTCAAGGTTTTTCAAATCTGAAATATTGTATGTGTTTAGAAAAAAACCCTCCATGTTCAGATAAGTGTAAAAAGTAAAAAAAAATGTTATTAATATTGTTTTTTTTCTTCCCAGTAATAAAATCAACATTGTTTTTACTAAACTATATGAAACAAAAATCAGTGATTCTAAACACATTTGCTGCCTCTCAGACTCAGGCTGGAGTTTGATCAACCTCGGTTCCCTGTTGGGTTTCTGTTATGAGACTTGCAGCGCTCTGTGTGTTCAGGAAACGACTGATGAAATATCCAAACCTGCACTGTGACAGGTGAACAAGTCTTACCTCAAACATTAAATATCAAATGATCTGCATGTACAAAACATTATTATTATTACCATAAAACAACTGTAGCCAGACTATTCATTGAAATTATTTTTCTTTTTTTTTACGTATTTTTTTACTAAAATGAAAGATTAAGAGATGCTAATCACAATATTCAAATGTAATTTTCCTTAAACATTATGCAAACCCAGTGTCCATATATAAGGAAGTGAAGTGTGAGTGTGTGAGTCAGAAAGAGCTCAGTGAGTTCATCTTCAGCATCAACCATGTTCTCTGCAGCTCTGATGCTGCTGCTGACAGCTGGATCCTGTGAGGAGATTTCAGTGGATTCACAGCAAGAATCAGATCAGAAACATTTCATATGCAGATGAATGATGGAGATGATGTTGGTTTGTGTTTCTACAGGTGTGGACAGTATTGATCTCATCCAGCCAGACTCAAAGGTTGTTCAGCCTGGACAGTCTTTGACCATCAGCTGTCGGGTTTCTGGATATTCACTCACTACTAGCGGCTATGGAACAGGCTGGGTCAGACAGCGAGAAGGAAAACTAATGGACTGGATTTTTGTTGTGTGGTATGATGGGAGCTCCAATCAAAATGAAGCTCTAAAAAACAAGTTCAGCTTCAGCAGAGACACTTCTGCAGGAACAGTGACAATAACAGGACAGAATCTGCAGCCTGAAGACACAGCTGTGTATTACTGTGTGAGGGTGAACCACAGTGATACAAACAAACACAAACCTGTACAAAAACTCAGCAGCTATGAAGACACACAGTTTACGAACAGAGAAAGACAGTTCAATATTTATACACACATTGACTTGAAACACACTTTTTTTTTTTTAACTGAGGCTGAGAGCTTCTAGCGTTGGGCAATTTTTACTGTCACAACAGGGATTTATTGAGTATAAACCCCTGTTGTAGTTTATACTAAACTTTATTTATTTTGATTGTTTTATTTTATTTTATTTATTAATTAATAACTTAAATTATTTTTCTTAGGTGTTGGACCGGACGGAAAAAAGGAAGAGGGTGGGGGAGGGGGGAGAAGAGGATGGCAACAGAGGGAAGCAACATCATAAAACAACGAGGACTAAGTAACAAACTAGAAAGGGCGGGGCCTGTCAACACACAGACTCTATAGTTACACACACACTTGTTGGCCAAAACAGTCTCCACATCTAAACTAATCATAATGTACTTAATGCAACTGTAACTTTAGCTCACACGCTCCATCATACAAACTCATTCAGATAAAGCCTATCATTCTGTCACACAAACTATTAGTGCTAAGGTGAGCTGACACCTGTGCTCAGGTGAGTGTTTATGTTTTACTGAGGTGGATGGTGATGAGATGTACTCAGGGGGAGAGAGCCTGGCCATCCCAACGCCAAGACCCCCCGCCGGGGCAGCAGCTGCAGCCAAGACCCCCCAACACCCGCCATGGAGCCGCGGAGAGAAACCACCCGCCGGGCAATCCCGCCAAGCACCCAGACCACGGCACGCGGGACCGCCGCAGAGGCCCCCCACACCCAAGAGCAGGAAGGCACAGGAACACAAAGAGTGCAGGCCCCAGCCGAGCCAGAGGAGCAGCCCTCCCACCCCACCAAGAGGGTCAACGCAGGACCCCACCCCTGGAGAGCCTCCCAACCCCCAAAGAGCAGCCCACCACCACCCAGCGGTGTCGAGCATCCCCCCGCCCCACCCCAGGTACGAGTCAGGCAACCCGCCCCCAAACTCCAGACAACCGCCCGCCCTCACCTCGAGGAGCCCAGGGGGGAGAAAGGCAGGAACCGCCCACCCCCGCCGAGCAGAGGGGCACCCAAGAGAAACGGAGGCCCAAAGGAGTGATGTAAACAAGGCCCGACCAGGCACACCCACTGATGGAGGTTGGGGAGGACTAGTTCTCGAGAGCAAGGACCGGACTCTGCACCACTGAGACTTGGACACCCCCAGGCTCCGATGTAGTATGATCCCCTGCTAGATCTTAAATCTCCGGGATCCCACTCCCGGCGTGGGGAGGACACCGCCGGGCCCAGGAGACCGGCACCCAAGAGACTAGACCACCAGGCCGAGGTTCCCCGCCCCCCCGCCAGGGATGGGGTAGGGGACAGAAGGTCGCAGGTCCCACCTTCCTTGTATGATGCATGCTTGTTTGCTTGTTAGAGTGTATATTTGTGGTGTTAGAGGTGTGTGTACTAAAGGGTGCAGTTAAAATTGGCGAGAAGGTGTTAACAGGGCATCTCCTGATTGCTCACAGAGATGCCCCGTCACCCTCCCACCAGCAGCCCTACATGTCTATGGTGCTGTTAAAATTGGTGGGAAGGGCACATCAACTGTTTGCTGGCAGTGATGTCCAAGCACTCCCCCACCAAGGGTCCTACATGTCTAAGGTGCAAATAAAATCGAGGGGAGGGACAAATCCATGCAGCGGCCACAGGAGGGGGGCCACTGGCAGGTAGTCCACCCCCCGCAGCGCACTGCAATACAGACACCCTCCCATTCACCCTATTGCATGTTTATATGAGGAAGGGGATATGTTGGGGTCAGTTGGCAGATTGACCCCCGATGGCGGACCCTTGTCCCGCCCCCCCACACACACACGTTGGGTCCAAGTTCCCCCAGCCCAGGTGTCCCACCCCCCGCAAGGAGGGAGGAGCCAAGAAGGAGCCAGTCCCAGGGACAAATCTGAGTCCCTGCCCCCAAGCGCCTCTCCTGTGGGTGCCCTGTTCAGGCACAACAGGACCTAGGCAGCCAGACCGACCAAGGCCCCCACCAATGTCTCAGTGGAGAACTCAACGAGGCAGACCCCCCAGGCCCCGTACCTAATGGGACCCCCGCTCCCACAGAACGCCCCCCCAACTTTTAATTCTGGCAAATAATGAAAATCAAATGATTGTGGATTATTTGTTTGGATTATTTATAAAATATGTGAATTAATGTGTGTATATCAACACTGAAGTGTCATTAAATTGTGTTGCTTATCATAAATATGCATCTTTCCCTCTAATGATTTAAATATTTTTAAAAACAAAATTTTTTCTTTAAATTATGCCTAATGATGAATGATCTTTGATGTATTTTAATGTAAAAGAAGTATGCAGAAAGCAAACATGATCCACATGTAAATGTTGTCTGATCTATTTCACTAAACTATCATTTCCTGACAGAACCATATATACAAATCAGGCTCTTACATCACCCTTCATCTTAAAAATACTTGATCTCATGTTGTCAGCCAAGTAGAAGCTCCAATCAGTCATCTTCATCATCATCATCATCATCATCATTTTCTCTGTAGTTCTGCTGCTTCTGGCTGCTGGATCCTGTAAGTTTGACTGAGACAAAAACTCTGTTCACTGTTGTTACATCATTAAACTGTTTGTCCTCTTCAGGTGTGATGTGTGAACAGCTGACACAGCCAGACTCTGTGAGTCTGCAGCCAGGTCAGAGACTGACCATCACCTGTCAGGTCTCTTATTCTGTGAGCGGCTACTGGACAGCTTGGATCAGACAGCCTGCAGGGAAAGGACTGGAGTGGATTGGATTGAACGTGTTGGGAGCACCAAATACTACAAAGATTCTCTGAAGAACAAGATCAGTATGACTTTGGGCTCTTCCAACAACAGAGTGACTCTAAATGGACAGAACATGCAGCCTGAAGACACTGCTGTGAATTTCTGTGCCAGAGATCCACAGTGATACAAACCATCAACAGACCTGAACAAAAACCCTCAGAGCCTGAAAACTTGTAACATGAATCCACCAGAGGAGGCGCTCTAACACCACCAATGACAACCAACAGATTAATTCAATGAATCATGATTTTTTTAGTGTAACATGTTTTTAATATTAAACATAGAGAAGAATGATGAAATAATAATTTCTAAGCTCATTGAAAAGAATAGGCTTAGCTTTAAATGAATACTATTGGCTTTCAAAGCAACCTGTAAAAAAAACTGGAAAAATGTACACATAATTTATGTTAAATAATTTATAATTTATGTGTGATAAAAAAAAGTAGAAACTTTTTAATGTATTTCCACGCACAAGAGGATGACGCCCAAGAGAACTGGAGGTCCCCAAAGAGCTTTGTAATCATGACCCAACCAGGCTCACCCACTGTTGGCATTTTGGAGAGGCCCAGCCCTCGAGAGCAAGGACCAGAACCCGAACCACAGGGTCACACAGACACCGCCAGGCTCAAATGTGATGTCATCTCAGGGTCATGGTCTTGACAGAAAACTCAGGGATCCATATTCCTGCCTGGAGAGAGGGCCGCCGAGCCCAAGAAGCCAGCACCCAGACACGGCCACAACGGCTGAGGGGCTGGTTCCCCCCGCCAGGGGTCCCACCTGTAATATGTGTGTGTTGGAGTGTATATTGTTGTGAGGTTGGGGGTATTGCAGGAGGAACCTCCCTTTCTCATCACCATAATAAGTGAAAAATATTCATCAGACAATATTGACTGTTCCCTTTAAAACTAATATTTGTAATTTACCAAAAGAAGAGTTTCATGAATTTCTGGATTAAAGCAACTTGTATATGAGATACAGTCTCTGTGCTTAATGCTGTGATCATTTCATAAAATTAATTTGACTGTTTTTTACACTGACAGACATTAAAATTTAGGTAGATTCATTTTTTTAACTTTAAAACATTTTCATATTATTTCATTTCATTTATTTATTTCTCTCATGTGCCACCATAATCTACAATAAACAAAGGGTCATACACCATGAAAGAAAGAGAAACAGTGTAACACGAGTGAAAAGGAGCATGATAAAGACCAAGTCTTATTATTCATGCCATTTAAACAAAACACTTCACGACTACACAATTCAATCAGACTCTAAAATGAAGAGAAAAATTGTTCTTGTACAGTACAGGAAATTTACTGAAGATTAAACTTAAGATATATTGTAAGGGGGAGGATTAAAAAAGTTTTTAACTTCTTCCTACTCCATTTTGAACTACATGTTGAGGTGTTTTATTCTATTTATAATTTAGTTAAAAAATTTCCATTGTTGTTTTCTTGTTTTTTATTATTTACTATGTATTGTTTGAAATAAAGGACTAACAGTCTTGGGGAATATCGCGATACATATCGTATCGTGAAGCATGTATCGGGATCGTATCGCCAAACTCTTGCCAATACAAACCCCTACTTTCTTGTGTCAGTCCTGCAGTGTAATTACATAGCTTAACATACATGGCTTTCCCAATAATGATTTTTGATTAACTGTAGTTAAAGCACATGAATAAAGAACATTAAAAATAATCAAAAATGCATTTTAGCTTAGAAAAGAGGAAACTTCTGGGACTTGCAGGGTGGAGTTTTTGTACCGGGTTGTGTCACTGTGTACTACAGCGGCCACAGTGAAAAACACCATGACAAAAACCTCCTGCCTTCACAAGTTATGTGTAACAATTACACCCGTCATTTAAAAAAGCACAAACAAAAACAAATGTGTAAAAATCTCAAGCATTCACATTTTACTGGGAAAAAAGTTTGTAGAATAGGCCTACATTTAAAATTAAAATGAATTAACAGCAGTGATGCCAGGAATACAACAAAGTTTTGTTTTATTTAACTAAGAAGTTAAAAATAGTAAAAAGTACAAAAAAATTGCCAGCATTTTAAGGTGAACAACTTTCTTATTTAATAAAAAAAAACAAAAAAAAACTTTTGTTTCTGTTTAGCTAAAGTTCTTTGAATACATTTCTAACAAATTAATTTATTTTTCAAGTTCAAATATGTATTTGTGCTCACTCAAATAAAGAAAAAAAAATTAGAAAGATAAATATACACATTTACCAAACCAGAAAAATCCCATCTGGTTTTGTGGGCAGGTTTTTGTAGGACTGTTTCTCACAGTGTATACTGGAGTGGGGGCCACAGTGATATATGTCAATACAAAAACCTGTTCTACTTTCAACTGAAGATAAAAACACTTTTTGGTTTTAAAATTAAAATAAAATAATATTAATAAAGGTTTAAACATTTTAGGACCACACAGAAAGTCAATATTGAACATGAAATAAATGTGTGAATTTTTATTCTTAGTATTTTCTACATTAAAAACACTGACATAAACTATGCATTATTCTCTCCTATTAGTTTACATTTTCTATTTATTTTTTCATTATTTTTTTTTTATGTCTTAATAGTTTAAACTATCTTTATTTCTCAATCCACACAATAACTTTGTAGCAGAAAAATATAGAGATTTGCTCCACAGAAACAAATGTAAACAAGACATTTCTTGTAGATGAAATATTTTCTTAGTAGATGATAACTTTGAATGTTAGTCACTTAGTTTTTGCTTACTTACAAATTCATAAGTCATTAAAAGAAAAAGCTTCTATTAAAAAAAGTATATTCAAAATTAGAAAATATGTTATTAATATGGGGGCTGTACGGTGGCGCAGTGGTTAGCGCTCTTGCCTCACAGCGAGAAGGCCCTGGTTCGACTCCCGGCTGGGACCTTTCTGTGTGGAGTTAGCATGTTCTCCCCGTGCATGCGTGGGTTTTCACCGGGGACTCCGGCTTCCTCCCACCGTCCAAAATATGCTTCATAGGTTCATTGGTGACTCTAAATTGTCCCTAGGTGTGAATGTGAGAGTGAATGTGTGTGTGATTGAGGCCCTGCGACAGACTGGCGACCTGTCCAGGGTGTACCCCGCCTTCGCCCTTCAGTAGCCGGGATAGGCTCCGGCACCCCCGCGACCCCGAAAGGGAAGGAGCGGTCAAAAAAAAGATGGATATTATTAATATTATTTTTGTAATAATTTTAATAAATAATGTTTTTAGAAAACATCTGTTTCTCATCCTAATACAGTTATACCATAACTTTGTAGCAAATAAATACATAAATAAATAAATAAATAAAGGGATTTGTTTTTCATTGACAAAAAAAAAAAAAAAAATCTCGACATTTCTTGTATATTTGAAACATTACCCTGGCTGTGTTGAAATTAAAATTTAACTGAATAAACTGCGGTTTAAAAAACATATTTGTAAGGTATTTGGGGTAAAAGTTTTTTTTTTTATTGAATGTCTAAATGTAAAAATAAATGTATTTAACAAGTAACAAAGTGACGATAAAACAATCATGCAATGATCAACAGTGTGAGGTTTTTGTAAGGGGCTGAGACACAGTGGATATGATGGGAGCCACAGTGATCCATGCAATGACAAAAACCTACATTCACTAAAGAGAAATTATTTGTATAAAAATAACATAATTACACAAAAATGACTCAGAAAAGGATTAATGTACAAAATAACACACCTGGATAATATTACCAAGTATTAAGAAACGCAAATACAAAGTAGACTAATTTTTTTTAAAATAATGACAAAATCTTCTGTATGTATTTAATTTCTACGATAAATGATCCAAAAGAAACTTTACAAAAATAATATAATACATTTAATAACTGCTGTACAGTAACAAGGAAAAAAACCTGTAAAGGTTTGTCTGCTCTGCAACTGGAATCCTTTAGAGGTTTTTGTCAGAGCATGAGTCACTGTGGAGACTATGGCAACCACAGTGTGAAATGGTAATACAAAAACCTAAACTGAGCTGAAAACATAAATACTTATTCTGAAAAACAAAATTAGATATACAATTACCTGAACATTAAAATAAAGTGTCATTTGGAATAATTAATTCCACTTTTTAATGCTAACTAAAAGTAAAATATTTAAGATCATTTTAGTTTTTGGAGAAATGATCTAATTATTTTGCTTAATAGTAAATTAATATAATTAAATCATTATAGACATAATGTTCAGCTATAATTACAACAGTACTTCATGTGTAATGATAGACAAATGTAATTGCTATTTTTTAATTGTTTTGCTGCAATTAGAAACAGAGAAAAGATCCAAGATAATTTCAGTTTTTTTTTTGTTAGTATCAGTGTCATAAAATAGATTTTAAAATTCATTTCAACATTCTAATTTGCATTATTTTTTACTTTTTTATGATTAGTTTTTTCAAATAATATTTCAGTCTGGGCATCTTTGCTTAGACTGCTGCCCCCGCGACCCGGGCCCGGATGAAGCGGAAGAAGATGGATTTCAGTTTAAACAATTTGCTTTAAATTGCTTGGGAGAAAATAAAAAAAAAATGAATAAAAAATTGGAAATACCAAAAGAAATATGTTTCAAGAGACACTATTTTACAGAAGAGTAATTAAAAGAGAAAATAAATCAACTACTGAAAAATAAAGAAGTCTGTGGATAAAAGTCTAAAAATAGAATTTATTAAAACAAATTTCCTTCTTTAGAATATTTATAAATTTGCAAAAAATAGAAAAATCCCATCAGTTTTTGGTGGGCAGGTTTTTGTAGGACTGTTTCTCACTGTGTATACGGGGGTAGCCACAGTGATAAATGTCAATACAAAAACCTCTTCTGCTTTCAGCTCAAGTCATAAACAAGTTTTGGCTTTAAAATAAATAGAAAATTTAAACGTTTTTCAATGTTTTGGGATCCCACATAAAGCAAACATTTTAATAGATTAAATGTGCATTTTTTTTTTTTTTTTTTTTACCTTTTCTCAGATTTCTATTGACGCTTATTTTATTCAGCTGAAAAAAATACAGGTGATCTTCATTTTAATTTTTCTGTGCTCTTCATAAAAATGTATCCAGTCAAAATTATGCAAGTGATTTTGAAGATAATAATAATTAATAGAACAGATTAGTCACACAGTTTTATTATTAGTAGTCTTGATGTCGCGGATACTTTACAGGTGAGGCACCTCCCATGTTCTTTGAGGAACCACAAACCAATCCCAAACCTGTCCAAATTATATCCACCTGCCCGCAAATTTAGAATTAAAATTGCTCAACTGTGCAATTGTGTGCGGCATACTGCATTATGGAATCGTTAATTTGATGTTGTTAATTTGTTGTCATCGCTAGGTAACGCAGGGGCATTAATAATTACTTAAAATGGTCTTGTGGCCCTGATGTGACCATCAGACCTTGACCTTGACACATGTGCTCTAGACAAACTGCTGACTGAGTCAACTTTTTTTCCTCTATTGTCCTAAATACATGTATTTAGATTAATATTGTAGTCTCTTACAAATGTTAAAAAGTTGTAATAAATTAACTATACTAGATGTTTAACTTTTGTTTCCCTCTATTGTCCTAAATACATGTATTTAGATTAATATTGTGGTCTCTTAAAAATGTTGAAAAGTTGTAATAAATTAATTTTACTAGATGTTTAACTTTTGTTTAACCACATTTAAAAATATACATAATCATTTGTATAA
The DNA here is from genome assembly GCF_002922805.2 of Oryzias melastigma. Taxonomy (NCBI): domain Eukaryota; kingdom Metazoa; phylum Chordata; class Actinopteri; order Beloniformes; family Adrianichthyidae; genus Oryzias; species Oryzias melastigma. Next base: position 275 of record NW_023416963.1, on the reverse strand, counting down.
ATATTGATACATATTATTCATCCTACTGTATGACATAAATAATGTAATAAGCAGGAAGCACCATAGGAACAGGTGTTTCCTCATCCTGTTAAGAAACTGAATCTTTGGACTGAGAGACAGAAGCTCAAAAAGGACTGACAGTAGAATTGTTGCACATTAAGACACATTTGTAACCTGTTACATTGATAAAAATGCATTTTTTCACCTACGCAATATAGGTAGGATCAGAAAGTCCTGGTTGTTTTATGATGCTGCTTCCCTCTGTTGCCATCTTA
>NW_023416962.1:83318-83944 GCF_002922805.2 Oryzias melastigma | reverse complement strand
GCTTATGGTTTTACCAAAGGAATGATTGATTCAATCAGTGGATTCAGTCAACAAAGCATTGGTTCATACAATAGGGTTTAGTGTTTTAGCAACTGAGAAAAACTGTATGGAACCAAAACCTAACACAGTGCAGAATATTTCATCATCAAATGAATAAAACAAGATTTGTTTTTGCTCTTTTTAAAAACATATTTTTCAACAGGAAAACAGAAAAAATTTAAATTCCTTCGAATACAAAATATTTAAGGAATATTCTTTAACATTAAGATAAATACAAATATGAAAGTTGATGATTATAAACTGAAAATGCATTGATGCTCTGCTCCATGATCCTAACCTATCACTGCTTTCTAATAGTAACATGAAAATAAAAAACAAATCAATAATTTTTCTTTCTAAAGATTCTTATCTGCATTTTTTTTTCCGGTCAAACCATAACAGTAAAATTCAAATATCTATGGTACACAAACAGAAATACTTATTTTAAAGGAAAAAAATCACATGTTTTGTAGTAACAAATGTGAAAATGTAACAGACTTTTTTAATGTAATACTCTGTGAATCTCTCTTGTCTGAGTCTGATACTTGATGGTGTCTCATCTTTGGTTCAAGTTCATCAATGTTTGG
>NW_023416962.1:79461-81979 GCF_002922805.2 Oryzias melastigma | reverse complement strand
GTTCTGTTCTCAGCCGAGATGGAAAAGTGTTCCGTGGCTCTGTGATAAGCTGGAAAAGACTGCATGTGGGAAATTTCTCTGGTATTCCCGGAACTTCTGGGGGTCAAGGAGGGTGACAAAGATCAGTTTTTCGTGGTCTTGAAATCTGGTCTGTGTCTGGCGAATAATATTGTCCAGAATCCTGCCGTGGAGTTGGCGGTAGTGCACGTGAGGATCTTGCACTGGAGCTCTTCGTGCGCTCGGAGCGCCGCGGTGCGTTCAGTGGCCTCGTAGATTTCCTCGTGTGGGCTTCTCTCTCGCTCAACGGTGTCACAGAACTCCTTTACCCTTGCCAGACAAAACTGTACATCCAGTTTTTTGTTCTGTAGTATTGAAAAGAGCATATCTGAGTACTCAAAAATGCAGTTAAATGTGTGAAGCAAAAAACAAAACTCAATCATCCAAACGTGCGTTAAATCCATCAGCAAAGAGTCCTCATCATACTCGTCATGATGCTCCAGAATGTGATGAAACAGTTCCTTTAGAGCATCTCTCTTCTCAAAGACTGGATTGAACACTCTGGATGTGTACTGCCACCGTGTTGGTGCCACGCGAGGGAGACGTCGCTGCAGATTTCATCCAGTAGTTGCGTGCGTCGAGGCGATCTTGAAAGAAATGCAACAAGGCCATTGAGGTGAGCGATAAAGATCTTGCATTCTTTAAGCTTTGAGGCCCCCTGAGTCAATACTAAATCGAGCCGATGTGCATAGCAGTGTATGAATAAAGCCAAAGGTGCTCTCTCCTTAACTTTAGCCTGCACCCCATTTCCAGAAGACATGACCGCTGCGCCGTCAAAACACTGTGCCACAACTTTACCCAGACATTCGTTTTCCACCAAAAACCGGATAATGAGACATGCAATGTCATCGACTCGCTTCCCACTGGTAACATCTTCAAATCTGACAAACCGCTCCTTGGCACCTCTGCCCATTACATAACGCAGAACCAGGGCGAGCGGCGCTGCGTTACTCGCGTCTGTCGTCTCATCCACCATAACAGACACAAACAGAGCTTTATTAACTTCCCTTCTGATCTCCTCCATCACTTCAGCAACAGCACTGATCAGGTCGTTTTGTGTTTTGCCCGACGTCCCACTAAACACTTTATTAGTGGACAGGTGGTAATGTAAATCCGTGTCGCTCTCAGCAATGAGAGAAAGAAGCTCCACGTAGTTTCCTCTGTTTGTGGATCCAGCGCTTTCATCGTGCCCCCGAAATGAAAGTTCCTGCTTGCCCAAAAAAATGACACAGTCTATCAGTTTTTTCAAGATTTTCCTGTTTTTCTTCACCTTTTCATTATGGAGCTTCGTTTCTCTGCACACTTGCTCGCTCAGCTGTAGATCCACTCTGGTTTCCCCAAAGGTTTTGGAGAGCACCGTTGCTTGTAAGTGTCCGGCGGTGCTTTGATGCCTCGTTGCTGCCTTGGTAAGGCAAGACAAATTCACAAATCCAGTGTGGCTCCAAACACCATGCCGATCAGAGGCAAATAACAAGCACTCCCAGCAATACAATTTACAGCGTTCCTCGGAGCCTGTGAGCCAAGAGTACCGCTCGTAGTTAGTGGACTGAAAGTGGCGGACAAATCCTTTTCCTGGTTGTGACGAGCTTGATACCTTCGGAGTTGCCCGAACTTGCTTAAGAATGTCCAGCATGTCTTGAAAAGTCCGTCTTGAAAATGGCTTTGACAGTAAGTCTGCAACCAAATCCATTTCTTCTCCTCCTTCAGCCATTGTGGGTTGACAAAACAGCTATTAAATTCGATATATTTGCTTGTGCAGCTCGCTGAGTCACTACAGATGCAGTTTGCTAGCTCTGGCTAGTACACTCTCTGACTATCCAATCAACGCGTGTGAAAATGCTGACGTTTCCGTGCGCCTGCTAGAGGGCCTTGGTGTCGCCAAATCCAAATCTGTTTGGTTGAAGCAACAGTTTAGTCGACATTTATTTTATGCTACGGGGCCCACAGAACTGATTGTGAAGGCCTCCAGGCAGATTTCTTTGACCCTAGCAACAAATAGTGCTGAAATGTGATTGGTTAAATGCTTGAATATGAAAATACACGTCTGGAAGCAGCAGAACCAGGAGGCTAGCAATGAAAGGAAGCAGACAGACCATTTGGAATGATTGAATACGTATTAATGGGCAAAATAGAATTAATATCAGTCTGTGATTCAGATATTTTTAGGCCAGCAGAGAAGGCTTAAAAAACAAATAAATAAAAAATAATGAAATTGTTCCTGAGCATTTAGAGATTCATCTTTCATAAGATTTTTTAAAAAGGTAAATAAACAGTTCACTAAAATGTTTCATATAAAACAGTTTTATATAAATATACAGAATATTAAATGACTTATCTTTGCTATAACAAAAAATACAAGCTGTTCCTTGACACTGTGTCAGTAAGATTTCTTATTTGTTCAAATAATAATGTAAAACAATGTATTTCCCTGAAGTTTTATTGTGAAAAACTAAAGTGAGAT
>NW_023416962.1:66335-75462 GCF_002922805.2 Oryzias melastigma | reverse complement strand
GTGATTTTATTGTTCCTTGAACTTTTAATGTGCGGCGCCTTGTTTGACTGAGGTCATTTTAAGGCGCCATATAAATTTAATAAACTTTAAACTTTATAAACTTTTAAACTTTAAACTTTAAATTTAATAAACTTTAAATTTAATAAACTTTAGTGTCTTCAGCACAGTCAGGCATGGAATGATGCAGGATATTGATGAGTTACTGTGACCTGAAATGTCACTTCTTCCATTGGGAGCAGAGTTTCAATGATATTAGACGCAATATCCCACTGTTGGAGGATCTGTGGAGCTTCTGAATCCTCCATATGAACCAGAGTAGAGTTTAAGTGCACATTTCTGTTAAAGCATTCTCTGCAGCATGTGGAGCACTGAGTTCCACCTCGTTGGAACAGCCTGGATTAGGTTGTAACCTGGTAGGCCAAGTTCCCTCTAAAAGTTTGACAGACGCTGTTTGTCCAGAATGGAGTGTTGGAAATGTGTGGAACACGTCTTAAGCATTGTAATGACATCTGTGTCACCAACTTGCTGCAATCACAGTTGAAACAGCTCCAGCTCTGTTTATTGATTTATTTTCTCTTTGAGCTGCACGTGGTTGGTCAACATTAGAGATAGGATTTCTGCAGGGTTCTCACAGGGTCTTAAAAAGTCTAAGAAACATTGAATTCAAGAATTTGGAAATAATACCTTAAAAAACCTAGAAAAGTCTTGAATTTATATTTATGAGCCTTAAAAATTGGGCTTCTAAAATTTTACTTTATCATGTTTCTAATAAAAATTACATTTTTAACTATGAATTATTTGCTGAAATGATGTAAATAAAGAGCATCAGAACCAATCGTTATGCAGCGATACACTGGATGTCCACTGCTGGCTGAAAGACAATAGAAAACTAAAAAGAAGCTCTACAGCATCACAGTACAGAACACAAACAAAAATGAGAGAAGCTTCAGTTTGGATGATGGAGAAATGCACATTTAACGTGACATTGAAGAATAAAACATCTTTGAGGTTTATTACACGTCTGTAAAAAGAGACTTCAACTTGGATCAATGCTAAATCTACAAAGCACTTCAAGATGGAGCTGAAATTCTCCCATGATTCATTGCTGTTTGGAGCAGAGCTGAGCAGAAAGAGGAAGTGGACTTTTTCTGCTGATTGTGCAGAAACATCAGTTGGTTTAGATGCAGCCACAGGCTGATGTTTGACTTTCACACATCTGGACTTCTTTACTGAAGCAGCTGCATGTTGTCCTGAATGTTCCTGAATGTTCTTCTTCTCTGCTTCTGCTGGACTCTTCTGATCTGCTGCTGTTGATTCATATCTTTGGACTTTTTCCAAACTTTCTGATCTTCTTCTGCTCTGAACTCTTTAGAAGAACTGAAGGATGAAAAACATGAACTTTGTCTTTAAATGAAACTCTTTCTTCTGGATTCAGGTTGTGGGACTGCTGGTTGTCAAAGATCAGCTGTGCTGCTCTGGTCTCAACTCTGAATTCAAACCCGTCCCACCTGACAGAGCTGGACCTGATGTTCAACAGCCTTCAATCTTCAGATGTTCAGCAGCTCCAGGATCTGGTGGAGAGTCCAAACTTCAAACTGCAGACTCTGAGGTCAGTAGAGGGTTGGAGTCAGTCCAGCTTCTTCCAGATGTTTGGTCCTAAAGTTAGTCTGAGAGCAAAGATGCAGAGTTTCCTGTGAAGCTGCAGCTTCTCAGTGAAGCTCTGAGGAGAATGATGACAGGCTTCAGGACAACAGTCAGCCAATCAGAGCAGCAGAAGCTCCAACAGGTGAAGATGACAGGAAGCTGCTGCTCTGAATAGAACTGAAGCTCCTGCTGCTCTTTCTGCTGCTGTGCTGCATCACTGACTGACACACCACCATCAGATAGAGACAACACTTCATCTCTGGACTTCTCATTTCTCTCTGCAGGTGGGAGGGAAAGGGCGGCTGGGAGTGATGTCCCTCCTTTTGGATCAGAGAGGATCATCATCATCATCATCATCAGCTGTCTGCAGAGATGTTGTCCCTGGAGGTGGAGAGCAGAGTGATGGAGGAATCAGAGGAAGTAGAGATGAGTGTCAGAGCTGCAGCATGAACTGATCTGAGATCAGCTCCACTGTCTCTCTCAGCATCAAGTGGACTGTTATTGTGCTGCAGCTCCCCAGGTGGACTGGTGGAGAACTGCACTTCATCTTCTCATTCTAACTTGGAGTGTTAGGAAGTCTTCTGCTTCTCTTCTCTCTCGTATTTGGAGCTTCTCTTAACTTTGTCCACACACTCTTGCTGTAGTTTTCTCCTCATGTGTCCTGAAACTGTTTCTCTGAATGATCTGTGTTGGTGATTCATCAGATTCAGACATGATGGTTTCCTGCAGAAGCTCAGAAGTCTTTTCTGGTGTTTCTTGGACTCCTGCACATCTCTGTACCACAGAGTGGACCAGCATTCTCTGAACATCCTTCAGCTGGTCCAGAAAGCAGCAGCATGACTGTTGACCAAAGAAAGAAAACCTTCCAGCAGTTCTGGCCTCAGGATTCTCCATCTGGGAGCATTTTGGTTCTTCTTTTTCATCTTTATCAGACCTTTCAGAACCACAAAGTGGACTGAGTTCCTCTGATTAAAGGCTGCTGGGTTTTGTATTTTGTTCATTACTTTACAGGATTTTGTTCTATTGTAACCATGGTAACTGTGGGAACCACACTCCTGTTTACTCTGAGTCCTGAAGCAGAAATCCCACCAGAACTAACAAAAGTCTCTCAGTTGAATCATTTTTATATCATATCTGTTCTGTTGATGATAATTATTAGTCATCTCAGAAAGTTTGGTGACTGTAGCTTCAAGATCTTTAGAGCTATTAAGCATTTTAGACTAAATATGATCCATATTATTGCAAAAAAAACCTGAAGACTGAATAAAGTAAATTTCTGCCATAATCTTTGTTGTATTAGGACAGTAAACTCATCATTAGTCATCTCAGAAAGTTTAGTGACTGTAGCTTTGATATTCCCAAAGCTATTGAGCATATTTATCATGTTTTATATATCTGTTAAAAATGATTAAAACAAAATAAAGAATTGCTTTTTTTAAAACCCAAAATCTTTATTGTAAGCATGAATATGGTGACGAATCCCCATCACTAGTTCACATAAAAGCCGACATTTGTTTGTTTTTGAGAGATTGTTGATTTTTACAGAATGGCTTTTTCTCGTAGCTTGTACTTTGTAGACATCTATTTGCTGCTTCTAGCAGGTTATGGAGGGCCTGCTTCATGCTTTTTCCCACACATTCAGTGTGGCGACAAGTTTTATTTATTGAGCCACTAAACAGCAGGATGTATTCTCTTTGGTGAGCGGAAAAATCTGCCTCATCAAAGTTTAGGAAAGGTAAAGTTCTGTGTGTGAAAAGAGTACGACTTAAGACTATTGCACAATCATCCTATGAAGGATTTGACTAAAACATAAATGTACTAAATCCTGAGGAAAAAATCAGAAACAATTCTGAAGTAGAACACTAATACTGGTATGAGAAAGAAATGATCCAACTATCATTCTGTCTTCAAATGTTTATTTTGGATTTAGTCGTTATTTTATTCGTATATTTGTATTGTTTCAATTGTAGGTGAACTTCAGCCGCTATGGAGCAATTCTATCATTTGTGCTGGTCAACAGTAACCACTGGAACTTGCTGGTTTGGACATTTTTAAGTTCATCTTGAAGTTTTGTCTTTAAAGCATATAATCTACCAATGAGTACAAATACTGACAGTGGCATGAGCCATGTAGCACCTTGACTATGAAATAACCACAGAGATGAGTGCAAGCACAGTAAAAAAGATGAAGAAAAGCACACAGACAGACAGGCATAAAGACTGACAGACAGTCCTGATCAGGAGCCTTGCTGCTGCTTTACTTAAGTCTGTGGTGAACCAAACACGTGCACAATGTGTGACATCTTCAAACCACCAGGACAAAGGACTGCCATGATACAACGGGTGAGTGATGCAAAACAGTTCCAATGATGTTTAGGTGTCGAATCATAAAAGTAAATCAAAACAACCAATGAGAATAAAATGTTTCATTTTGTCAGATGAGTCTTGGATCAGAGACTCTGGAACCAGTTCGTCTTTCTCGCTCTTGCTCTGTTCAGGTGAAGTCGTCATGGCAACCAGATGACGACGGTCCTTCAACCACGTGTGAGCGTGGAGTTGTGTGGCTGCTGACAACAGCTCCGCTTGATCCACGATCTGGTATCCATACTTCTTGTCCTGGAATGAGTAGATGGAGATCCCGTGCTCGATGACGCTGGTTGTACTGCTGTGCATCTTTCATCCTCCTCCTTTCTTCCTTTTGGGAAACAGCTTCCATGTTTGGAAGAGCCGGTTTTAGTAGGGCTGGAAATGTCGGCACCGTGGTGGGAAGCCTCCTCCCCATGAGAAGCTGAGCAGGCTGGATCCATTCTGCAGTGGAGTTGATCTGTATGCAAGCAGAGAGATGGGGATCAGCAGTTTTCTTCAGGAGATCTTCATGGTCTGGACTGCTCGTTCAGCTTCACCGTTACTTTGTGGATGTTATGGGCTCTTAGTGATATGATGAAATCCATAAGACTGTGCAAACTCTGCAAAAAGAGCTCCAGAGAATCGCGGTCCATTATCTGTCACCAGCTGCTCTGGAACGCCGTGTCGTGTGAAGATGGATTTGAAGTGGTGAATCACATTTGATGATGTCATTAAAAAAACTTTTTAACATAATTATGAAAAATAAAAAGGCAGTAATATTATTCCAGAATAAATTAACTTAAACCTTAAATGACTTTAAATATTTTAGTCTCCATAATAATATTTTTGTGAGAATTTTACAAGTTAGAAATGAGCACAAGATAACATCAAACCATTAATACTAATAAAATCGAATGATCTGGAGGGCCGGAATTAATTACCCGGAGCTCCGGATCCGGCCCCTGGGCCTTAATTGACTTTGAGACAATGTGTGGGGTCAGAGTTGAGCTGACCTCTAGTATTTCTGAAATAACTTTGTAAAATGTATCCAGAAACCAGAACACTTGAGGCATGTCTAAAACATGTGGACTAAGTTACAGAAAGTTTGTGTCCTTCTACTTCATTTATCTTTAAGATTTTTGGGATATAGCTTTGACTATTTTTCTTACTTGAATGTAATCTGATAAAAACTTGTATTAATGAAAGTGTTGCACAACTAAATGAAGAATTCTGAGCACATATTGCTTTCTCCCAGAAAGTCTCTGAAAGGCTCATCTGCAGTTCTGACTCCAACTCTGTTCTGATTTGATTGAAACTGTTTTGCTTTTTGGAGATAATACCATAGAAGTAGCAGATATGGACCCTTGACAGGATATTAGCCTTTATCACAGGGTCAACCCCATGTGGGGCTGGTATTTGTGGGGAAGAAGCTGTGAGCATTTTTACAAAATGACTGAGTTGAAAGAAGTGGAAGAAATCCGTTTAGTGGAGATTTCATTTAGGAATTCCTTCATTGAAGCTGGTAAAAATAGTATTAATATATAAGTCTTCCATATAAGTATAAAAACTATAAGTCTTATTTACTAGGGCTGAAAATTGTGGGTCCATCATCGCTGGGGTGAATAAGTGGTTATTGCAGATGGGTGTTGCTAAAGGGGGGGCATGCCAACCAAAATATCGTCTTATTGTCTCCAAATGTAAAAAGTTCCAACAACTACTGGGTTAGAGGAAGTAGTTATCTGAAGTGTTCTTTATGCTAATGCACATAGTGATGAGGAACAAAGGCTGCTTCACTAAACCACCAAAGTAACATTTGATGCATATTAGATGCCCAGTAGAACCCCATCCGATTGGGTAACCCCAATCCTCCAGACACTCATACTCTAACTTCAGTCTTCTTATGTTCCAGTATGAGTGTCTTCCCTTAATAAATTATGAAATAATAAGGGGCAGGACAGAATCAGAGAGCCAGGAGTTTTGCAAACCTTAAAGTTTTAAAATTTTCTTTAAACGTTCCCAGTGGGGTTTTAATTAGGATGTGGAGTTTTTAACAAAAATTCTGCATCCTAAATGTCTTAAAAAGTAATTTTCCTGTTGATCTGAAGCATCCTTTTCCAAAAATTCCTCTGTCTGGGCGTGGCTTCTGGTGCTGAGATGCATACATGAATTCTGCCATTATAATCTTTGTTCTTCATGAATATTTTAATTGTATATTTGGAAGTCCTCCATCATATGCCCGGTGGCAAAGAAGAGCAACCCCACAAACAACAACGACTACCGACCTGTAGCCCTGACGTCGCTGGTCATGAAGAGCTTTGAGAGGCTCGTCATGGCCCAGCTGCAGGCAGATGTTGGGGTGAACTCCGACCAACTGCAGTTTGCTTACCGGCCGCACAGGGGTGTGGATGATGCAATACTGACCCTGTTGCATGGAACCATCTCCCACTTGGAGAAGCCTAAGTCCCATGTTAGTTTGGTTTTTGTGGACTTTTCAAGCGCATTTAACACTGTGCTACCACATCTCATGGGACGTAAACTGCTGCAGATGAATGTCAACCCCCACTTGATTCTCTGGGTTCTATCATTCCTCACAATGAGGGACCAGAGGGTCAGAATCAACGGTCATCTCAGTACTAACAGGACTATATCCACCGGCTCCCCCCAAGGCTCTGTGATCTCACCACTTCTCTTCACTCTGTACACAAATGACTGCAGGAGCACTACCCCCGGTATAACATACATCAAGTACTCTGATGACACAGTAATCATGGACACCACCAACACCGTGGGACTGCTGCAGAGCGAACTGGACACTTTCTCACTCTGGTACAGGAACAACTGTTTGGACTTGAACATAACAAAAACCAAAGAAATGGTCATTCTCTTCCATCATGGTTCTTCTGTCTCTCCCACACTCATTGTTAATAATGAAGCAATAGAGAAGGTCCACTCATACAAATATCTCGGCACCATAATCGATGACAAACTCACTTTTCAACTCAACACTGAAAACATTTTCTCCAAATGTCAGCAACGTCTCTTTTTTCTCCGTAAACTTCTCAAATTACAGGTACATCAATCAATTCTTGCAGTTTTTTACCAATGTTTTATCCAATCCATCATTACATTTAACATCACAGCCTGGTTTGGTTCACTCAGTCTCACGCATCGTAATACCCTCAAAAAAATCGTCAAAATTAGTAGTAAAATTATTGGGCAGCAGCAGGAGTCACTCTCCTCCATTTACAATAACAGAGTCCTTAGGAAAGGAACACAGATCTCCTCTGACAGCTCACATACTCTTCATACACACTACAGTCTCCTACCTTCAGGTCGCAGGTTCAGGTCCATTCTATTCAAAACCAAGAGAGCCACATCCAGCTTCATTCCCACTTCAATTCGCCTGCTAAATGAAATTCATTTGTAACTGATTGTTGGTTTTATAGTTTTTAGTGTTTTTACTGATTTTACTGGTTGACATATTTATTTATATTTGTATGCTGATGAATGTGTTTTAGCAAAGTTCTGCATGTCTGGGCCTGTACTTGTGCTGATGTTTGGTCTGCAAATGAAGTTCCTAACGGATAAATAAAGTTAATTGAATTGAATTGAAACAGGATTTTAGACAACATTTAATCATATATTGATCTCATGTGGATGTTTTACTATTAGTCATAAATTCAAACTTGATCATTTATTCATTAAGAGTTTGAATGTTGATGTTTAAACCTTGTTTAAGGTAAACTCACTTTCATTTCAACTTTCTGTAAACTTGTTTTTTCACAGGAGTATTTTATGATGGTGTTTTTTACATCGCCTCTGATTTACCATGAAATCTATTTTGGTGTTACAACACATCATTGAATGCTCAGAACTTTTCAGAGAATCAACTTAGAATATTTTTCTGAAACCGTTGAACAGTTTAGATGAAAACATGAAGCTGTTAGATCCACTTGAGAGGTGTGTTTACAACCACTGGCTGATAGCAAGGCCTCCTCTGAGGTCAAAAGGTTAATCCAGTCTCACTTCTGCTCCGGTCAGAAGAAGAGCTCAGATTGAGGTTCAGTTCAGAGAAGAATGAGAGAAACGTTGGAGGAAGAAGAAACTTCTTCCAGTCTTTTAGGCCTTATACCCTTGACTGAAGACAATCTAGTCCTTTTGGTTAAACAAACCCAGCTGACCACCAGAACTTCAGCCACATTCGGTTGAAGGTCGTTCTCCTACACCCCAAACCAAAGCTGCTGCTGCTTTCATCCGTCTCGTCGGCCTCAGGAGAACCATCTTTGTCTGGTGAGCTCTGTCTGAAATCCAGTCCAAGTCCAGCTTGGAGTTACTCTGGTGAGGAGACCCTCTCAGCCAAACTGTTGTGGTTTGATGTGGTCATAACAGCCAATTTGATTTATCCAGACTAGTGACTTGAACAGTTTAATGTCATTATTTTCTTTAGATTACAGTTTTTCTCTTAAACTGTTCTGAGGTATTACTTTGCTCATCTATCAACTTTCACACATCTTTATACACAGACACACAATATTGAATTTACCTCTTCTTTCTGCAGATATTTTTATGCTAATCTCTTAATAAATATCAAAAAGACAGAAGTTGTTCATCTGGTTTGTTCTTTGTGATTGGGTCCCTTTAGAAGAGAATTTACTTCCTGAAGTGTTGAGAATGATATTTAATATTCCTCTTTTAATCAATTTAAAGATAAAATTTTACATTTTTATCATTGAGTAATTTTTCCTTCTGTAGCAGGATGAAATGAGCTGCACCTGCTACACAGGTGTTGGCAATCCTCTCAATTGCCAAAAGGGTGTGGTGGAGCCAATAAAAGGGCAGAGTTGCTTTGTGCTTGCACACTGCACTCTGAAGAGGGGACGCCGCAATGTGCTACAGGTTCCAGGCCCAGTCAGTGGGGCACCTGAAACCTGGTGACGGACCTGTGGCACCAGGGTCCCCTCTCCACCGCACCTGGAGAACATGTGATTTGGCAGGATAGACGGTATGTGTATGGCCCTTCACCCTGTGTTTTAAAGTGACTGTGCTGCTCTGCTCCTCCTTGAACCGCCACCTTAACGTGGTGGAGGGGTTTGAGTGCTTGAGTGATCTCAGGAGCTAAGCTGTCGGGGGCTTTTGCC
>NW_023416962.1:57446-62006 GCF_002922805.2 Oryzias melastigma | reverse complement strand
GGCCGACGACGGTGGAGGCTTGTTGTGTTTCCTGGTGTGGGTCCATTCCCTTTCACGTGTGTGTGTGCATGTCACTGTGGGGTGAAATTCATTTTTTGTTTTCTGTTTTTTTCCTCCACTCGTACGCCCAGCGCTTTGCCGGTAAGCCTTCCCCCAGTAGGGTTTTTATTTTCTTAGCTTGGATTGTTTTAATTGGTTTTAATTGGTTTTAATTTATTTTAATAAAACTATTTATTGAACTGGAACCACGTCTTGGCTGCTTGGGAGAGAATCTACGTGTCCTTTATCAGGACTGCCCTTTGGGTTCCCTGGACCCTCCATTCCGGGGTGGCGTTGTTTTCGTTTGGGTTATACCCAAAATCCACTTTGCCACACTTCCATTAAGGAAGGTGGTGCTCCTTTACGAGTAAAGGTAAATATTCCAAACGTCTGCAACCCATCTTCAGTGATTGGTCTGAGTCATAGCTGAGTCATGAATCTACAGGAAGTACTGTCGCCAATCAGGAGTGAGTTTATTGTGAGTCTCCGTCTCTTTCCACGCCTCGACCACGAGACCGCGGATGTAAACAGCTTCTACTTTAATAACGGCGGCTCAGGAGAATTGTACAAGTCATTGTTGTGCCTTTGAGGGAGAACCATTCCAACATTTGATTCTGTCAGCGGTCCTTTGGGATTTACTTACATTTATTTATTTTTTGTGGAGCTAAAAGGAGCATTTGGGTGACGCCGCTGGAGAACTCTGCATGTGCCCCTCTGCGTGCGCAGCACGGCTTGCCAGGTTACAGTCTGATCAGATGCACATGAGAAGCGCGTTCAGCGGTATTTAAAATAAATAACCATCCTAACAAGTGAACAGCTGGATCTTTTTATCTGTTTGAAAATACAACATCCATTGAAGTTTGTCTCGCGCTCCTCAGACGGCTGCGTCTAATTCAGGCTGAAGCTGGAAAAGTGTGGCGAAGATGAAACTTTGGTTGGTGATTTTATGGAGGATCTGTACCATTCCGTATGATACGCAACTCATTATTTATAAGCTACAATCAAAACAGTGAAAAAAAGTCCAAAGCACATAACCTCAGACGAGAAATCTATTTCTACAGAGTAAAAGGAGCTGGTCACGTGTTCACTCTTCTGAGCGGCGCAAACTGCTCGCTAAGCTAATTCGGCTAATTGGGTCCCAGTGAGTTTGAGTGGTTCAGCTCTGCGGGATGAGTTCAGGTCAGTGGTTCTTCATTCTTCTCATTTAGTTGGTAACATTTTGATTATCAACCTCTACTATCGTTTTATATCTTTGAGCTCATAGTTTTCTTCTAAACAGCTTTTATGTGGTGAGCATTTCCAAACAGAGCCCACATGTTTAACTCCAGTTTTAGCGCTAGCATAAACTTATATTCTGGTTTGTGCTGTAAACTGTTCCAGCACTCTCTTGGAGTCTTCTTCTTGGGACCTCAAGCCACATTTCTTTCTACGGCCCAGTGACAAAATTTTGTGACCATAAGAGCTCCCCATACTGAACACAAAAAATGATTAAAAACCACTCAACATGCTTAAAATTAAGCAAGTTATTAATATTTTATGTATTTTACATTTGTCTTTGTTTTTTCAAGTAGAACAAATAAGGTAATTATAGGTTCAAATATCACGTTTTTTTTGGTCTTTTTATTACTACATCTTACCTAGTTTTGCTCTAAAAATTATCAATTTGTCACAGGACATTATTTAAGTGTTTTAACAATTTTTAATATTTTTTAAATTATTTAATTTATGTTATTACATGGTTCATATCTGCAGAGTGCAGCATATTACTCTGTAACAAGGGCTTAAGCGCTCCTCATTGGGATTATTCATGAAAATTGTCCCAATGTGACATGTGGAACTCGGGTCTGAAACGACCAAAGCTGTGATTTTCGATACGTTTCTTCAATGTTTGGGAGGAGAATTTGGGGACTTAACTCACCTTGTGCCTTTCACAAATTTGTGAAATCGATCCAACGTCAAGAGAAAGCTGCCGTTGGCTCACAAATGTCCTCCAAATATAAGCTATCCCAGCATGCACTGTGATGCATATATGTACATTTTGTAATGCGAAAACAAAGTTCTTCAATGGCAAAAAAAAGTGAACAAGTGTGAACAGTCTGTACAGTGACACCCTTTGCAGTATCTACGGCTCTCATCTTTTTATTTTTTTGGTAAGTATTGAAAATGTTCTTTTAAATTTTACTTTAGAAATTTCTATTTGTTAAAAAATATCGTAAAAAAATAAATAATGTTTTTTTTTGTTGATTTCAGTTATACAATTTAATTATTTTCAAAATGTATTCACATTTATATCTTTAATTATTGTGATTTTTAATGTTAAATCGAGATACTTTTCTCATTTGTCATTTTTTGTTATCAAATTTATGGTCTGATCAGCTTTTTATGTACACATTGACTCCTGTTGATTTTATTTGTTAAGACAAATATTACCTCAAGTATTCATTGGAAACTAAGAATCATTTTAACTAAACTGCTATCCAAATGGTTTTTAATATTTGTTGAAGTAAATCTTTGCTGCCTGATTAAATGATGTTTTATGGGTTTAATATTTTTCCTGCGTTTTCTCCATTGTCTCGGGAGTTTTACTTTGTTTTTCGTCATGTTCCCACTATTGGCCTGCTTCTCTTTTATGATCTAAAGAAAGAAAACGGACGAGTTGGAAGAGGTTGGTCATACTGAACACAAGATAGAAATTTTTTACTATTGTTAATGTCATTTGCATTGCTGTCATTCAAAAGCTTTACATATTACAAAGATCGATGATGCAAATATTAGTTCATCTCTGCATTAATAAATGGAAGACGTTGATAAAAGAGCAAAAGCAGATGGTCAGTTTCACGTACGACAGGCGGTAAGCGTTGGAGGATCTTCAGAGAGCATAAACTATTGGTGTGTTCAACAACAAAGAAATGTAACCACATCACTCACGGATTAATTATAGAGACGTAAAAAGAGTCTTATGAGAGATTTGTGCGTAACTAGCTGTGTTTCCATTACATACTTGCTCAAAACTTTATCAACATTTTAGTGATTTCGATAAAACATAGTTTCTAAATGACACAGTTTCCATTAAAACATAATTTTGCGATAAAGCACAAACCAACTCTCACGATAAGTCATTAAAAACACGGCGATGGATGAGAACAAGTATTTTTTGTTTGATTCACTACAAGGGAGTATTCAGGTGACGTCACAGCTCTGTCTGTGGCGCGTGCAGCTCAGCTCGACTCAGAAGAGAGAGAAGTCTGTCTAGCAGTTGAAATAAAAGGCATTCTAACAAGAAAGCATCTGGACCTTTTTTACTGTTTGAAAACACGACAGATCCATTTAGGTTTCTGTCACGGCTCTCGCGTTTATCTCAAAGGAGACTTCAGAATCCAGCATCATTCATTTTATTCTTCAGGCTCCGAGCCGCAGAAGTGCGGCTGCAGATGAAGCGATGAGGAAATCTTGGGTATTTTAAGGAGGAGCTAAGACACGCAGTTTATAAAGACCTGTAATGCTGTAGGAGCTCTCGATGAGCCGACTGTGCAGCGCTCAGGACAGACACTTCTTACCAAGACGCGCATTTATTTCGAAAAAGTGTTTCCATTACATCCCTTTTCCTAACCGCTTCGTCCCTTTCGGGGTCGCGGGGGTGCCAGAGCCTAACCCGGCTGCTGATGGGCGAAGGCGGGGTACACCCTGGACAGGTCGCCAGTCTGTCGCAGGGCCTCAATCACACACCCATTCCCTCTCACATCCACACCTAGGGACAATTTAGAGTCACCAATGAACCGATGAAGCATGTTTTTGGACGGTGGGAGGAAGCCGGAGTCCCCGGTGAAAACCCACGCATGCACAGGGAGAACATGCAAACTCCACACAGAAAGGTCCCAGCCGGGAGTCGAACCAGGGCCTCCTTTCTGTGAGGCAAGAGCGCTAACCACTGCGCCACCATGCAGCCCGTTTCCATTACAGTTTTTCGAAAAATGTCTATTTCGATACACAACAAATACCAACTCCTCTAAGAGCAAAACT
Organism: Oryzias melastigma; assembly: GCF_002922805.2. Classification (NCBI taxonomy): domain Eukaryota; kingdom Metazoa; phylum Chordata; class Actinopteri; order Beloniformes; family Adrianichthyidae; genus Oryzias; species Oryzias melastigma. Next base: position 57,947 of record NW_023416962.1, on the reverse strand, counting down.
TTTTTGAAAAAGGCCTGTTTCTTCGAAATTGTGGTGTTTCCATTAGGAGGATTTATCATCGAAATTCCAATTTGTGAAATTTCAGAGTTAATGGAAACACAGCTACTGATGTGTTGTGTATACATAAGAGGTGATTTGTGCATATTTTTTTTAGAGATTTTTGTGTGTTTCAAGCTGTTGTCGTTTTAATTTGTGCATGTGTAACAGGTGTTTTGTTTAGTTTATTTAATTCCACCAAATGTGATGCAAACAGTTTTTTTTATTAACATTTCTACCTGGGTGTTAGTCTGTCCGAGGGTCCGTGAACTCACCACGGTGACGCAGCAGACAGTGCTGCACATGCGCACTCAGACTAAGTCTATGGTTGTGACGGTGTTAAAGTGTTCAAGCCTAAATTTAAATCATCCACAGCAGACACTGCAGGACTGGGAGCAACATTCTGTTCATTTTTCTGCTAATTTAGTTTATAAAATTCTGATTTTCAACATTAACTTTAGTTTT
>NW_023416962.1:49719-54619 GCF_002922805.2 Oryzias melastigma | reverse complement strand
ATTTCTATTTTAAAGCGTTCCCAGTGGGCTTTTAACTTGTGCTGTCCTTGTGTTCATGTTGGGAGTCGGGTCATCTGGAACCCACAAGACACTGCGCTGATTTTTTTTTCTTCTCAATCCATTTTTGATTTTCACTGGTGTCCCTGGCAGGCATGAAATCCTGTCTACCTTCATCCACTTTTGTCATAGGAGGGAGAATACTTCAAGGTAAGGGTAGGGTCATCTGGACCCCCAAAAGATAGAACAAGGGTCAGGGTCACCAACAGCGGCTGTGTAATATTTGTTGTTTAAAAAAATGTTCATATCACCAAAAAAAATAAAAAAAATAGTTTTATACCTAATGAAATTTAACTGTGTATTAAAAAAAAGTTAGAACCTTCAACAGCTGCGCATTACCCCTGCACCACTGACTGTCCTAAATCAACCGTTAATTTAGGGTTAATGAGGCGACCCGTCACACGGTGGTGAACGTAGACATTAGATTTTCATGAAAGATTTGTTCATCCATAGATTTCCACATTAAGTTCAAGTGCAGGCGTATTAGCCATCAGGCCACAGGAGATAACTGCAGCATTAGCAGAGTCTTAGCCATTTTATCCAAGCATAAGGACGTCCATGTCCATCTGTAACGCAACAAGATGGAGCTTTGAACGGGCTAGAACGCTGTTTTGGACGTGCGGTTTGTACGCGATAAAACTGCTTTATATACCCGTCTGGGGACAACTTCAGACTATGATAGTACAGACAGTACAGACATTTTCTGACCGTAAATATACAAGACAGTGAATGAACCGAGAAGTCAGTGAATGCAACAGGACTGAAGTTACCACCATCATCAATTTTGATTGGTCCTTTGTGTTAGCCCCGCCCCAACGCGATACGATGGGGTCAAAGTTTTGAAACTGAAATTTTCAGATTCAAAAATGAAAAAAAAAGAGTTGAAACTGAAAAAAATATTGAAATTGAAATTTTGAGTTTTTAAACCTAAAAAACGAAACATTTGAGGCTGAAAATAACTAAGTTTATTTTTGAATAGCAAGAAGTTTTGGAGATTTTAATATCTTTTAGACCAAACACCAATATTTTTTCCAATTTGATTTATTTGGGTTTCAAATAATGTTGGCCCAGATTTAGCTCCATAACTGTGACGGTTCACAATAGATCAACTCTAAAAACACTGATTGTTCAAATTGCTGATAGAGATTGAGGTTTATTTATTAAACTAAAATAGAACAGAAGTTTTAGAATGTTATTGATCGCATAACAAGGAAATTATCTTTTACCATAACTGTTGAAAATTGAATAAATCAGATATTACAACGATCTGCAGTTGTATTTTGTTGTTACCAGGCAACAACTGTTGGTCATGTAAACAATACATAGTTGACTGTTTCAGACCCGTTGTGATAGAAAACAGTCCAAAAGAACTAGCAGACATGCCACTTCTCCCATGAGGCGTAAAAAAAGGTCAAAATCTGTCAAGAGGTTGAAAATGAGAGGATAAAGAAACAAAAACAGCTGAAGTAACTAAGAGCTACAGTAGATTAACTGTCAGTCGACTGTTTCCTGAATCGTAGAAACAGGAAGTTTGTTGTTTGTTTGTCAAAGTGAGTGAATGAGTGAAATGTTGCTCCATAATGGAGTGTTTGCTGCTGCAGCTCCATGTCTCCATCTGGTGGAGGGAGAGCAGAAGTGCAGCAGCTGATGTTCAGCAGCTTCCTCTGTCCCACACTGCTGTCTGACTGCATTCACCTGAACCTGAGAGGAAACACAAGAGAAGAGCCCGTCAGTGGAGGAGCAGCTGATCTGTTAGTGAAGGAGGATCAGAGCTGATGATGATGAGGGTTTCCTCTGCAGATGAAGGCTGGAAGAAGGTGTGTGTGAGCTGATCCAGTGGATCCAGTCAATCCAGCAGCATGGATCAGTGTGAGGACACACAGGAGGGAGCCCCTCCCTCTAAAAGCACTCTGTGTGGGGAAGATGAGAGCCAGAGCAAAGCTCAGAGGTGAGATGAACATCTCTAACTGTCCAGGACTGTTCTCCATGTCAGAGCTCAGCACTCACACCAGAAACCGCCATTCTTCACAGGAACCAACCTGGATTTGGATCTGGATCTGGATCCAGCTGTGTGTTCAAAAGGAGTGATAGATCAAAGCATTATAATCCTGACTTCAAGTCCACCAGTTCAGCAGTGGAACAGTAAGTGTTTGTCAAAAACATGCTATAAATGTACCGGTAACTGAAATAAATGTATACAGTGTCACAGTTGTCAGAACAATTTTAACAGATCAGTTAGTTCATGATCTGAGTTCAATAGTTTAAACATAAATAATCTAATGAAATTCCATAACAAAATAAAGTAATTTTTAATAAAACAAATATTTTCTCATCAGGATCCAACAGAGATCTGGATCTGGATCCAGCTGTGTGTCCAAAAGGAGTGACAACTCAAAGCATTATAATCCTGACTTCAAGTCCACCAGTTCAGCAGTGGAACAGTAAGTGTTTGTCAGAGTTAAAGGAGTCTGGATAATAGTTCAGATGATCAATAGTTTTCAGATGAATGACTTGAGTTCTGGTTCAGTTCTTGATCTCTCTGATCAGACTCTCTTGGATCATCATGTGATCAGATCTTTTCAGTTGATCTTCTCAGAGTCTCTGAGATCATAGATGTTGGAGAAACTTTAAAGTGACCACAGCTGGATCTATTTTAATGTGACTTTTCCTCTCTTACCTTCTCCGGCTCCTCTTGTGTCACAGCGCCATATTCTAGATCAGAATGCTTCTGATGGTTTTACTGACGTGTTTGACATTAATTCCTTTAAGAGCTTTTATGATGTTGACTCTTTTATGAATTCGTTTAACAGTCATTGTGAGACCATTTTAAATCAGGTCGCTCCTGTCAGAGTGAAAATTGCCTACCCCAAATTGTCTCATCCATGGATGAATGAAGAAATCCGCAGCTCCAGAAGGTTGTGTCGCAAAGTGGAGCGTTTATGGAAATCAACGAATTTGGAAGTGCATAGACTACATCTTAAAGATCTGATCTGTTCCTTGAATGAAATGATAAAGCAGGCCAGATCTGCCTTCTTTTGCAAACTTATTTCTTCTAATAAGAAAACGCCTAAGTTTGTCTTCAGCACTCTAAACTCTCTCGTTGCACCCAGCGCCTCCAAATTCCCGAACCTTTCTCTGCCTGACTGTAGCTCATTTCTTCAGGGTTTCTTAGCTAAGGTTTTGGATGTTGGAGCAAACATCCCTCCTTTAGCCAGTGTTCAGCTCTCTCAGAGCCCACACTGTTCACACTTATGGTCCAGTTTTGCCCCTGTCTCAGTAGAGGACATTCATTCTCTGCTGGAAAGGATCAAACCCTCATCCTGCCCTCTTGACATTATTCCCACATCTGTCTTTCTAAAAGTGTTCCAGTGTATAGGTTCCACTGTTGTTGACCTCATTAACCTTTCTTTGAAATCAGGATCTGTCCCTAACTTTCTCAAACACGCTTTGATAAATCCTGTTCTTAAAAAGCCTAATTTAGATCAGTCAGACCCAAATAACTTCCGACCAATATCGAAACTTCCTTTCATCTCCAAAGTCCTGGAGAAAGTGGTCGCTGACCAACTAAACGTGTTCCTGGAAGAACATAAAATTTCAGATTCTTTCCAGTCAGGCTTTAGGAAGAATCACTCCACTGAAACGTTTCTAATGATGTTTTGATGGCAGCTGACTCGGGCCAGTACACTGTCCTCGTGCTTTTAGATTTGAAATCAGCATTTGACACCGTTAATCATAACATTTTAATTCAACGCCTTCACAATGATTACGGTCTCTCTGGGTCAGTTTTAAATTGGTTTATTTCGTACCTTAGTGGAAGAACTTTTAATGTGGCTGTCGGCTCCCTAAGCTCTGCAGTGAAAAAAGTAAATTGTGGCGTTCCCCAGGGCTCTGTTCTTGGCCCTATTTTATTCATTTTATATTTGATCCCTCTTGGGGAACTCATCAATAAATTCAGCCACGTTTCTTATCATTTTTATGCAGATGATATCCAGCTCTACTGTTCTTTCCCAGGAAACGATTATCACAAACTGCAAAGCCTGTTGGACTGTTTAACTAGCATCACAACATGGCTGTGTAATAATGATTTAGTTCTGAACTCCCAGAAAACCGAGACATTGATCTTTGCCCCAGAAAATAAAACTCCCTCTATCAGACAACACCTCGGGTCTCTGAGCTCTTCTGTCCAGTCGAGTCTCAGAAATCTTGGGGTGTTGTTTGATAAGTCCATGTCTCTGGAAGGCCACTCAAAACAGCTTGTAAAGAACTGTTTTTATCATCTAAGAAATGTGGCCAAATTAAAAAGTATCTTGTCTCGGTCTGACCTGGAAACTATTATTCACGCTTTTATTTCCTCTCGTTTAGATTATTGTAACTCTCTTTTTACTTGTTTTAACAAACGCTCCCTGAACCGTCTTCAGCTCGTCCAGAACTCTGCAGCAAGGCTTTTAACAGGAACCAGTAAACGGACACACATCACTCCGATTTTGTCTGATTTACATTGGTTACCTGTCAAATATAGAATTGATTTTAAAATTTTACTTTTAGTTTTTAGAGCCTTGCACGGTCAAGCACCGACATACATCTGTGACCTTTTAACCCCGTACTCTTCGGCCCGATCCTTGAGGTCTTCCAGTCAGAATCTTTTAACTATCCCTAAAACCGGCTTTAAGACGAGAGGGGACGTCTCCTTCCAAGCTGTTGCTCCTCGTCTCTGGAACTCCCTCCCACTGCCGTTGCGCCAGGTCAAGACGTTTCTATTCAGGAGAGCTTTTAGTTGATCTTAGCCCTTGTTTTATTATGTTTTACTGTATTTTACCGTGTTTTTAGTTGTTTTATTACTGCT
>NW_023416962.1:28927-41790 GCF_002922805.2 Oryzias melastigma | reverse complement strand
AAGATGTTGAAGCTACAGTCACCAAACTTTCTGTACTATCTAATGATGAGTTTACTGTCCTACTACAACAAAGATTATAGTAGAAATTTTCTTACTTTATTTTCCAGAATTTTTCTAAATCAAAATATGGATCATATTTGGTCTAAAATGCTTGATAGCTCTAAAGATGTTGACGCTACAGTCACCAAACTTTCAATATCTTCAGACATATTGAGCATTTTAGACCAAATGTGATCCATATTTCCATTGTAAAAAAATCTAGAAAATAAAGAAAGTAAAAGAAAAATTCATTTTAGAAAATTTCTGCCATAATCTGTCATGATTCATGCCTCAGTTTTGTCATGTTTTGTTTTTCCCTGTCAGTCTCACCATGTTCTGGTCAAATCACCCACAGCTGTTTTCATTTAGTTAATTGCCCTCAGCCTATTTAACTGTCTGGTCTTCAGTTCTCATTGTCAGGTCATCTGTTCTGTTCTGTCACAGCACTGGTTTGTTTTTCTCCTGGTTTTGTCATGTTTTGAGTTTATTAAGTAAATCTTTGAGTTTCTGCCACAAGTCTTGTCTCCTGCATTTGGGTCCTACACCACCATCCCTGACATTATGACCTGAACATGGTGAGACTGACAAGGAAAACAGAACATAACCAGATCACAGAATCATGACATAATCTTTGTTGTAGTAGGACAATAAACTCATCATTAGTCAGTACAGAAAGTTTGTTGACTGTAACTTTAATATCTTTAGAGCTATTAAGCATTTTAGAAAAAATATGATCCATATTCATGCAAAAAAATCTGGAAAATGTACAAAGTATATTTATTCCATAGTCTTTGCTGTAGTAACACAGTCAACTCATCATTAGTCAATACAGAAAGTTTGGTGACTGTAGCTCCAATATTCCCAGAGGTATTGAGCATCTTTATCATGTTTTATATATCTTCTAAGGATTGATTAAAACAAAATAATAAAATAAATAAAGAAGGACTTTCCCCCAAAATCTTTATTATAGCATGAATATGGCGACAGATCTCCATCACTAGTTCACCAAAAGCCAACATTTATTTGTTTTTGAGAGATTATTGATTTATACAGAATGTCTTTTCTGGAAGCTTGTACTTTGTAGACGGTCCCTTAGCAGCGTCTCTCCATCTGCAGCTGGAAGAGAACATTTCTCATTAAATGGGAAAAAAAAACAATCTTTTTTTCTTTTGAAATGCACTTGTAGATCACTCTTTGTGATACAAGATGATTGAGATACTTGCTGTCATATTTGAACCTTTGTCTGAAGAGCTATTGAGCCCGGAAGTGCAAATCTGTGAATATCTTTCTAACTTTACTGAACTCCATAATCTCCGTAAAGTGTTTTAAATCACTCCGTTGAAGCCTAAATTGGTGAGGCAAAACCAAAGACGGCTGCTCCACAAGATGCAAAAATTAGCTTTAATGAGTTAATTTTGGTTAATCGCGTGTTTGGGTGTTCGAAGATCTACTTATTTAGCTTATTTTTGCCTAACTACTACATAATGTCACACTGTTTGTTCCAGTCATGTTGAAACAGCAGCTCCTCCCAGCTCGGTGATGCATTTTACAGGAGAAATGGATTGTGGGATCATTTTTCTGTATGGAAGAATATTGCTACAATGCAGAAAAATGAATTTGTTTATATCACGTTGTAGCATGATTCTAACTTATCACGTTGTAACCTCTTTGTAGATGATGCACAAGAACAGGTAAAGAAAAGGCAGGGAAAGGGAGAGATGGACAGGAAGGAAGAGGTGGAGGAGAGTTCCACTTTAGACACAGAAGAAACACCAGCAGCAGCAGAAAGAAGTGAAAGTTCAGTGGATGTTGAAGGTGCTCAGGAGGAAGAGACTGACAACAGATATTACAAACCAGAACGTTAAACATTTTCATTACAAAAAAGAAATGGGATAAGATAAAAGCTAAACATGACATTAATAAACTCAGACCTCCATGGACAGACACACTGTATCATGAGTTTCTGAAAGAGAACCCATGTTGCTCACTTTCATTGAAATACCAGCATGTGAAAAAATGACACAGAACAAAAAGAAATGTCCTTATTTCAGTGCAAAAGCAAGATGCACCTTTGATGGATGTACAGCTGTCTACCATTTCTCTAAGAGGAAAAAGCCAAAATCAACAGATAAAAAATGAGTTTTAAAGTTATTGGCGCTGGTGTGGTTACACAGAAAAAAATCAAAGGAGATTTCGACCAGCGAAGTTCCTGTTACGAGGAAAAATAGCAAAAGCTGTAACCAAAGGTGTCAATAATTTTCATTACGCCATGCTGAAAAATACACGATGGATAAATTAAGAGCTGGCAGCATAACTCGCAGCATGACCAAGGATGTTCTAAAGAAAATATCCTCGTCGTTGAAGAAGAGTTCAAGGCTTCACAACGACGTAATGCTGGAACTAACGCTCACTCAAAAAGTTATCGGCAGCAAACGTGCATCATTTAAAGGTTACCTTCAGCACCTACAAATGGATCCATTTGCTCTACATTTGAACACGGAGGCTGGACGTAACATTCTGACTGAGCACTTCAAAAAACATCAGATGTCACTCTCTATCTTGATCCTACAGGAAGTGTTGTCCAGAAAACACCAGATCAAAACAAGAAAGTACTGTATTACACCATGATTCAAAAGTCACATTTCGCAAAAGTGTTTCAACTCCAAAGAGACCAAACAGAATGTGACATCCTTTCTGATGATGCTGTTGGCCCAAAAACCCCCATACCACTGTCCTGGTGTTATCCATGTGCTACTCAAGAAGTACGTGGGGATCTATCCTTTATGGAGTGCTTTGCTTCTTGGGGATGTCTCACATGAAAACAGAAATAAAAAAGTGACAAAAAGCCTAAAACAAGAGACACAAACTGTCATGTCGAGCTTGGTTCAGTTTATTGAAGCATTCCATCCTGCAAAAGAAGAGATACTTGCGATCAGCAGAGTTTGTGTCCAACATGTATGCCTCAATACAGGGAAGATATATTGAGCACGTCATGCAACAAAATCTTCCTGAGGACATTTTGGACAAGCTCAATAAAAGTTCAAGCAAGTCAGATGATGACCCTGTTGAGTCTATGTTTCATATTTGTCCCACCCCTATCCAAAAACATTAAGAACATACACTTTTTTTAAATGTCAATGTGCAGTTAAACTACTGTGAAAAAGAACTGTGAGGTGGTTGTTGCTGTGATTCCTCACAGATTAAGGGGCAGAACATCCTCATCACCACTCTGAGCTGTGCACACTGAGGCCACACCAGTGGTTGATGGGGAGGTATGTATCATCAAATGTACTTTTATTACTGTCATAGATGTTTTTATCTGAAGTATTATAGTATGAATTATTATGAGAATGACATAGTAAAGCTGATGGAAGTCATATTTCATCCTGTTTGAGACTGTTTATTATTATGAACTCAAACATCTATTTGCTGCTTCTACCAGGTTATGGAGGGCCTGCTTCATGCTTTTTCACACACATGTAGTGTGACGGACAAGATCTATTTATTGAGCCACTATACAGCAGGTTGTATTCTCTTTGGTGAGCGGAAAAATCTGCCTCATCGAAGTTTAGGAAAGGTAAAGTTCTGTGTGCGCCATCTTCAAGCCACCAGGACAAGGAACTGCCATGATAATTCAATTCAATTCAATTCAATTTTATTTATATAGCCCAAAATCACAAAGAGATTTGCCTCATTGGGCTTCAAAATATAAACAATTGTTAAAAACTAAACAGACTACATAAACTGGTTATCCCTGCCCTTAGACCCTCCCTCCCGGTAAGGAAAAACTCCTAAAAAAACCTGAGTCAGGAAAAAAAGAAGAAACCTTAGGGATTCCCACATGAAGGAGAGATCCTATCCCAGGACGGACAGGCGATACCAGAACAGTTAAAGAAAAATTAGCTTCTACAACTACGTATCTAAGAGTTCATTCAGATAAAGCTGAGGGACGAGTGATGATGAAGTCCATAGTCAAGATGAAGCAGAAGTGCAGTCCACGACCAGGAGGAAAGACGACCCAGCAGGAATCACTCTCACTCAGAGATGCAGGATGGTGTCGGGGGCGTGGTCCACGGCCAAGAGTGGGAGCGTGGGGGATCCACCGGGCATCTGAAATCTCTCCCGCTCCCCAGAGGAGAGTGGGAAAGAAGAACAACATGTGAATGGAACTGCACCAACAAAAGCATGGAGAACTAAATACAATAAATAATAAAGAATAGAAGAGAGGAGAAGTAGATGAGAATAGAGAACAGAACCCCAGAGCTGATCTGAATAATAACCATGATAGAAAATCTAAATTTATATTTAAACGCATCAATATTAATTTATTAATCTAGCCTCACAAGGACCACATGAGAGGGAATATTCTCTGATTACTAGCTAGCCTGGCAGAACGCCTGTCCAAAGAGGAATGTTTTAAGGCTAGTTTTGAAGGTAGAAACTGTGCTGGCCTCTCTGACATGAGCTGGGAGCTTATTCCATAGAACAGGGGCTTGATGGCTGAAGGTTCTACCTCCAACTGTACTTTTAGAAATTCTAGGAACTACAAGCAGTCCTGCATTTTGTGAACGAAGTGTTCTGACTGGTTGGTAAGGAACTATGAGATCTCTAATATAGGATGGGGCCACACCATTCAGAGCCTTATAGGTTAACAGGAGGATTTTGAACTTGATCCTGGATTCAACTGGTAGCCAGTGGAGAGAAGCTAACACAGGAGTGATGTGTTCTCTTCTACTAGTTCCTGCTAACATATACAACGGGGGAGTGATTGCAAAACAGTTAAATGATGTTTAGGTGTCAAATAATAAAAGTAAATCAAAACAACCAATGAGAATAAAATGTTTCATTTAAACAGATACAGTGTGATGACTGCAACAGGTGGTTCCATTGCTCCTGTCTGTCCGTGCCGAGTGAGGAGATAGAGGATGACAAGACATGGAAATGTCTCTTATGCCAAAAAGCAAATGAGGGTCATGTTTATGTTATTTCTTTGTCTTTGTGGAAGAATAAAATCACGTTATAGCAGCCCCACAAGTGTTGCATCATCATCACTTCCACACCTCTTGATTTGATTTGTTTGTTAGAATTTTAATGGATTATATGCAAATATTAGAATTACATTCAATAGTTTCTGGGTCATATGATTAATTTACTCAAAATCAATGTTGGATAATAAAACTCATCTCTACATGAAATATGACTCTTGATTTTAAAATGTAAAACCTATTCACATTTTAAATGAATTTTTATATATAAATATTATCATTTTAGCTCAATATCTTCTAGTTGATGTGATCGATTGACTCAAAATTGATATTGGATCATAACACTCATCTCTCTACATGAGATACGCCTCTTGATTTTAAATTTTAAAACTATTCAAAATTTCAGATCACCACCTTTCTTCAGGAGATCTTCATGGTCTGGACTGCTTGTTCAGCTTCACCATTACTTTGTGGATGTTATGGGCTGCTGGTGATATGATGAAATCCATAAGACTGTGCAAACTCTGCAAAAAGAGCTCCAGAGAATCGCGGTCCATTATCTGTCACCAGCTGCTCTGGAACGCTGTGTCGTGTGAAGATGATTTGAAGTGGTGAATCACATTTGATGATGCCATTAAAAAAACTTTTTAACATAATTATGAAAAATAAAAAAGGCAGAAATATTATTCCAGAATAAATTAACTTAAGCCTTAAATAACTTACAATATTTTAGTCTCCATTAAAATATTTTTGTGATAATTTTACAAGTTATAAATGAGCACACGATAACATCAGACCATTAATAACAATAAAATAGAAGGATCTGGAGGGCCGGATATAATTACCCGGAGGGCCGGATCCGGCCCCTGGGCCTTAATTGACTTTGAGACAATGTGTGGGGTCAGAGTTGAGCTGACCTCTAGTATTTCTGAAATAACTTTGAAAAAATGTATCCAGAAACCAGAACACTTGAGGCATGTCTAAAACATGTGGGCAAAGTTACAGAAAGTTTGTGTCCTTCTACTTCATTTATCTTTAAGATTTTTGGGACATAGCTTTGACTGTTTTTCTTACTTTAATGTAATCTGCTAAAACTTGTATTAATGAAAGTGTTGCACAACTAGATGAAGAATTCTGAGCACATATTGCTTTCTCCCAGAAAGTCTCTGAAAGGTTCATCTGCAGTTCTGACTCCAACTCTGTTCTGATTTGATTTGTATTTGAGAACCATCTTTGTCTGGTGAGCTCTGTCTGTAATCCAGTCCAAGTCCAGCTTGGAGTCACTCTGGTGAGGAGACCCTCTCAGCCAAACTGTTGTGGTTTGATGTGGTCATAACAGCCAATTTGATTTATCCACACTAGTGACTTGGACAGTTTCATGTCATTGTTTTCTTTAGATCACAGTATTTCTCTTAAACTGTTCTGAGATATTACTTTCCTCACCTATCAACTTTCACACATCTTCATACACAGACACACAATATTGAATTTACCTGTTCTTTTTGCAGATATTTTTATGCTAATCTCTTAATAAATATCAAAAAGACAGCTGCTGTTCATCTGGGTTGTTCTTTGTGATTGGGTCCCTTCAGAAGAGAATTTACTTCCTGAAGTGTTGAGATTGATATTTAATATTCATCTTAATCAATTTTAAGATACAATTTTTATCATTGAGTTATTTGTTCTTTCATTAATGAAGGTGGAGCTCCTTTATGAGTCAAGTTCTTCATCACATTAGACTCATTCTATTCTACATTTCAGTCATCTCTGTGCTGAGATCTCCTTCATTTCTGAACTTCTGACTCGTTATGTTGGAATAAAGCTGTGAGCTCATCTCTGATGTCATATCTGTCTTTCTGTCTTTTCTCCTCATTCTTTGATTTGTGTCTGTTGTTCTTGATCTGCTTCATGTTTCCTGAATCACAGAAACAGGAAGTTTGTTGTTTGTTTGTCAAAGTGAGTGAATGAATGAAATGTTGCTCCATCATGGAGTGCTTGCTGCTGCAGCTCCATGTCTCCATCTGGTGGAGGGAGAGCAGAAGTGCAGCAGCTGATGTTCAGCAGCTTCCTCTGTCCCACACTGCTGTCTGACTGCATTCACCTGAACCTGAGATCTAGATCCAGATCTGGATGCAGCTCTGAGTCCTTCAGGAGTGACAGATCAAAGGATTTACCTCGAAACTTCAAAGACATCAGTTCAGGAGGGAAACAGTGAGTGTTTGACAAATAGACCTCAGGGAAAACTTTAGTCTCATGCACCCATACAGGGGGTTGACCCGTACAAGTGCTGCTGGTTTTGGGGTCGTCCGGGCCAGTAGAGAGTTGTAGGATGTATCTTAAGGGGAGTCCAGGTGTGTTTTGCTGTTAACTTGAGGCTCTTGTGGCTACCTTAATCCTTTCACTGCTTGCTGTTCAGATGAGATTCTCAGTCCTATGAACATCTCTCTCAGCTCGATCACAAAGGTCACATGAGGCAATTTTATAGAGATACATAAGGTCTGTTGAAAGCTTTGCGTTCCAAATAGGAAGTACCTGCTGGCTTCAAGAAGCTAAAATCCCATATTGACTCCTATTGAGAAATGGACAGTTATTACAAAGTCCTTTTATTTGTTAGAATAGCAATTCTTGTTCTGATATATTTCTCTCAACATCTTCTTGCTAAGCCTATTTTCTAATGATATATATTTTTTTATTGTAAGTTATAAAGTGACCAATCAGAGGCCTCAGTAAAGGCATGTGGTTCCTGCTGGTCCAACACAAGGGGCGGCCGTGGCACAGCGGTCTAAACATCTCGCACGTATTTTCCTCAGTCATCTTAGTATTATTGTGTGCGGAATAAATGGGATTTCTGCCCGTTATTGTTCTATACATGAACGTGGCTTCATTATAGAAAGCAGCACGTGGACCGCGGCGCAGCCTCCACCTGAGGACAGGTGTGTCTGTGGGGGGGTGAGGATGAACCCCCTCCCGGACCAGCAGCTGATCACAGAGTCATGCTGTGCAGAATTTCAGTTTGTTTGTATCTGTATGAATGCAGCGGTGTAAAAACATTGTGTACAAAAGACTCGGATGGTGTTAGAATTAACTTTTCTTTAGGTTCTGATTCTGTTCAAAGACGCATTACGAGAGGGATGACGTCATCGTAGTTCTGTGCTGCAGTCTCGCCGCAGCGTGTGAGCGTTGGAATGTTTAGTGCACGTGGGCGCGCACGAGTTCTGTAGATTTTCGTGTAATTTAAGTTACAAATTGAGTTTGTGTTTGTTTATATTTACTAGAAGCCACACAACACAGTACACATGCAGCTGTACAGTAACCCGATGGATGGAACGCCTGAAGTTGATGACAGTTATTGAAGAATCCTCATTTATTCACTATTCATCGTAAGCTAACTGCAGCAGCATCATCAGACCATGAAATAGTGCTCTGGCCGGCACTCCCGGGGTGATTGTGGCGTAAATCCCAAACAGCTTTAAAAACCTAAAACCTCACCCACATTGAAGAGATCAAAATGCTGTTTTTCTCTAAATGTATTTCATCTTCTAAAAAACTAGGTGATGAATCAGTGAGAGGAGCAGATGAAGACTGATGAGAAGCATCATGAACATCAACCCACTGGTGCTGAAGCTGCAGGAGGGAAACCAGCAGCTCCTCCTGACTGTTGAACATCAGCATGAGAGTGCTGATGCTACAATGATGCTGACATTATTTTTCTTTTTTTATTATTTTGTCATCATTAGAGGGCCTCTTTGGGCCCCATTTCAGTCTGGCCCCCTAGAATCAGCCACCACCAATTAGGAGCTGGAGGCACTTGTAAATTAGGTGATGCGGCCGCCACCAAATTCTCTATGCAGGAGAAACCCTGTACATCTATCTTTGCTCTAAACACTATCAATTTGTCACAGGACATTATTTACAGTGTTTTAGTAATTTTAAATATTTTTTAGAAGATTATTCAATTTATGTTATTACATGGTTTATATCTGCAGAGTGCAGCGTATTACTCTGTATCAAGGGCTTAAGCCTGAGGACGCTCCTCACCTTATTCATGAAAATTGTCACAATGTGACGTGTGGAACTCGGGTCTGAAACAACGAATGCTGGGAATGTCAATTAGTTTCTTCAGTGTTTAGGGGGAGAATTTAGGGGGTTTGGCTGATGCAGCAGCAGGACATGCAGTCATTTCCAAACAGATCCAGACAGAACTGGAGGATAAAACTGCTGGTTTACAGCAGCAACAGAACCTTTAATAAAAGTGTTGATTTGAAGACAGAGCTGTTGTTACATACTAATGCTAGCATGCTACGATATTAGCTGCTAACGCTAACACGCTGTCCCATTTGTTGTCTATAAATGTAAACAGATCGGTTTAAAGTCGGTCGTTTTCACAGAGCGGAATTTAAGACGACTAGGATAAATACAACAACATGAATTCATAGAACATTTATAAAAACTGTATTTTATAAATATAATAACAGCCATGAATTCACTTTGTGTTAACTTTATTGGTAGTCTCTTTGTAGCATTAGAGAGCTGCATCTTTACTGTCAGTGATAACATGACAAATATTCCAAACATTAAAATGTTTTTAATCTCTTTTTGTTATGATTAATATAAATATGAATCCTCTGGAAAAGGAATTAAGAAAAGAGCATTTTCTGTCAATCTGACCCATCTGCTAAATCTGTTCTTGTTTTCTCTGCATGTTTTGAGTTTCCAGTTGGAAGACAATAAAACATGTTCACACTATTTATTAATTGATTTTCTGCCATTTTGTTTTCTTAACAAAAATATAGAAAATACTAAATGTTCCTATCAGGTTAGACAACAGGTGACTGACTGACAGCTCTCCTCTTAGGGTGTAAAGGAGTCTTTTCAGCTGCTAAAGAGAAGAAAAACTCATTTGTGATAGAAAATAAAACTCTTCATAGAAATATTCATAGGAAACCAGAGAGCAACGACTGATTACAGAATTTGGAATGAAAAAAATTGAGATTTTTTGTTGCCCATAATTGCCCAGCTCTACCTTATGCCTTTCACAAATTTGTGAAATCAATCTAACGTCAAGAGAAAGCTGCTGTTGGCTCACAAATGTCCTCCAAATGCTATCCCAGCATGCATCGCGATGCATATATTAACTCTGTAAATTTTGCAATGCAGAAACAAAGTTCTTCAATGACAAAATGAACAAGTGTGAACAGTCTGCACAGTGACACCCTTTGCAGTATCTACGGATCTGATCTTTTTTTTGTAAGTGTTGAAAATGTTCTTTTAAATTTTACTTTAGAAATTTCTATTGTTTATAAAAAATCATGAAAAGAAATATTATGATTTTTTTCCGTTCATCCATCCATCCATCTGCCTCCGCTTCATCCGGGACCGGGTCGCGGGGGCAGCAGTCTAAGAAAAGATGCCCAGACTTCCCTCTCCCCGACCACTTCCTCCAGCTCCTCTGGGGGGACTCCGAGGCGTTCCCAGGCCAGCCGAGAAACATAGTCTCTCCAGCGTGTCCTGGGTCTTCCCCGGGGCCTCCGCCCAGTGGGACATGCCCAGAACGCCTCACCAGGGAGGCGTCCAGGAGGCATCCGGACCAGATGCCCGAGCCACCTCAACTGTCTTCTCTCGATGCGGAGGAGAAGCGGATTTTTTTCAGTTGATTCCAGTAATTCAATTTAATTATTTTCTATTCACATTTATATATTTAATTATTGTGATTTTTAATGTTAAAACAAGATCATTTTCTTATTTATATCATTTTCTTTTATCCAGTCCCGCCTCCCCCCCATCAGTAGCCGGGATAGGCTCCGGCACCCCCGCGACCCCGAAAGGGAAAAAGCAGACAAGAAGATGAATGAATGAAAACAAATATTATTACCTCAAGTATTTGTCAGAAATTGAGAATAATTTTAACTAAACTGCTATCCAAATGGTTTTTAATATTTATTGAAGTAAATCTTTACTGCCTGATTAAATGACGTTGTACAGGTTTAATTTTTTTCCTGCTTTTTCTCCATTGTCTCGTGAGTTTTACTTGGTGTTTCTCGTCTTATGTTCCCACTATTGGCCTGTTTCTCTTTTATGATGTATGTTTAAAGAAAGAAAGAAAACGGACAAGTTGGAAGAGGTTGGTCATACTGAACACATAAGATAAAATGTGTTTATTATTGTTAATGTCATTTGCATTTCTGTTGTTTAAAAACTTGACAGATTATAAAGATCGATGATGTAAATATCAGTTCCCTCTGTGTGGACAACTGGAAGACGTTGATAAAAGGGCAAAAGCAGATGGTCAGTTTCACATACGACAGGCGGTAAGCGTTGGAGGATCTTCAGAGAGCATAAACTATTGGTGTGTTCAACAACAAAGCAAAAATATGACTAAATTAGTGACACCACTTTTACCCATATATGGAACATCTGAATTGGGTGGAGTTAATATAGTGGTGAATATTAGCTGACAATCTTCAACTAGTGAAGAGTAGACGTCTGTATCAGATGATCCGTCTAGTTCAGGGGTCTGAAACCTGAGGCTCCGGATCCACATGTGGCTCTTCTAACCCTCAATATTAGCTCTCTGGGGGGAGAAAGAAAAGAGATTGGACTTTTAATAGTCAAATAGTTGGCTTTTTTTTAAAACTTAGGTTAGATATGTTTGTAAAGTTACGGCTAAGTTGCTCATAGAACAGTAAGAAACTATTTGTTAAACCCTTGCTGACATGTGTGAAGTTTGATCTTATTTTATGAGTTTAAAGCACATATCTTCAATGTTTATTTTGGTTATACAGAAGGGAGTTGTCATGAAAATATGGTTTAGATACTATTTCTATTGAAGGATCAACCAATAAAGGTGTTTTTCTAAAGGTTAACATCAGTAATAAATGGGGAAAAGGATGATAGTGGGATGATCCTATGAGACACAGGATGTCTTTTATTTTGAAAGGAAGTAAAAACTCATTCCACATTTAGAAAACAAAAGAAAGAAGATGAAAAATATATTTTATATATTTTAAAAAGTATCAATATAAATGTATCTGAATTTTCAAAAAGGTGAATTAAGACTTAACAGCTCCTATAAGGTTTTGATCTGTGAGGAAAAAGCCCAAATTGCTCTTTTAGGATTAAAGGTCGCAGACCCCTGATCTAGTTATATATTTCTATGGTTCTTTATATTTACATGTTAAACATTAACAGCAGCAATCAAAGTCAGACTTAGTGACGTTTTCAAGCAGTTCTTTGAGTTGTTTTGGGACATTAAGGTTAAAGATCTGATTCTGATCCAGATTTAAACTCAGTTTGTGGTTTCAGAACACTTAAACTCAATCTTTCTATGTCAACAAACTCTTTGTTTTTGTGTCTTTTATCTGTTGATTCTTCACACATTTTCAAATTCACTGTTTCAATTCTTTGATCATTTAATTCACATTGAAGCAGAAAAACAGAAGCCTCTGGTTCCTGAGGTTCTGGGGTTCTGGTGGTGACAGTTGCTGCCATGTTGTGTTGTTGTGGGTCTATAACAGTCAGACAGAACATTTTCAAACACGCACTCATTTCTACACACAACCTGGAAGGAGATTTGAACAAGCAGACAGCAGATGTGTGACATGGTGAGAGTTCAGCTGCAGTCTTTGTTGTTGACTTTACCTGTGATTTTACTCACATTCTTCTGTTATTTTACTCTCTTCTGTTTTTCACCTACAAAGTCCTGACGTGTCCCAAGTTAATTAATAACACACTGATATCATTTCCTGTAAAGAATAGAGGATCTTTATGGAGTCTGATCACAGGAGGAGGATAAAACACATGCATAGAGGGGGCGGAGCTCTGTTCAGGTGTTCCTGAATC
>NW_023416962.1:0-28368 GCF_002922805.2 Oryzias melastigma | reverse complement strand
ATTCAATACAGGTCAAAAATATTTAATGACTATATAATCATAAATAAATGAGGGGCTATTGTGGATGTATAGTGATTAGTGCATATATTTAAGTGTACAGGCATATACGTGTATATACATTTGTGTACGGGTGTTTACATATATATGGATCTTTTTTTCTTTTCTCTTCCATGTGTGTATGCTGTTTTTCTTTCTTTGTGACTTTTTTTTCCTTTATTGAGACAAAGTAAGTTGATAGGCTTGAGTAGCATTATTTAAATTAGCTAAGAGGGTGGGATTAAATAAGTTTTTTAACTTCCTCCCACCCCTTTTTGAACACTATATCAAGTGTGTACTGTTCTTTTGGTTACTCTTTTGTTTCTTGTTTGACTGTTTTATTGTTTTAATAGTGTTCAAAATAAACTGAAACTGAAAATAAAAGCTCAAATATTCATTATGAGGCTATCCAGCTTTTGTCAGATAGTTTGACGTTGCAATGTCTCACAAATTTGTCATGAGGCCAAAAATGAAGCTAATATGACACGAGGACACGCACCAGGAGAAATAAGCGTTTAATCGACACATTCTGCTTGTGTTACTTGCAGTGTAAGACTCTTAAGAGGCGTTTCAATTTATGCGGCTCCAGACACATTTGTTTTTTATTGTATTGGTCCAAAGTGGCTCTTTCAACACTTTGGGTTGCCGACCCCTGCACTAGGGAGTAAGCTGTCCAGGACACCTGTGAGGATGTTATTTGTGCTTGAACAGCATGTGTGTGGTGAGCTGTAATACCACCGCCGGCCAATAGAGGGCGGTGTTGTCATGTAAGACGTGATGGCGTTGGAGATTAAAACGTTGACTGATTGTGGATCTGAAGAAGCAGCGGGGCTGCTAGCGCTCGGAAATAAACAACAACATCGATTTATAACTTTACAAACGTCATGCCTAAACAATAAAGCCAAACTTACATTTAAATGTAATCCTCTGAGTTTCAGAGTTTCACCCGCGTGAAGAAAAGCGCTTCTCCACCACGCAGTACTGGCGCTAATTAGCTTGGCGAGAGTAACCCCTTAAAACAACTATGTCAGATAATTCTACTCTTTAAAATGCCACAACAGCTTGAAGGGTCGGGGAGGAATTTGGATTCAGCCCAATACGCTGGAATAATCGTGTTTGTATGTTTACCTTTGCGTGGATTTCAGGCTGGCTTGTCTGCAAACGTCGCTACAGGTTTTCTTGTGTTTTTGCCTGTGATGGTCGCTCCACACAACGTATACAACGTCTTGTTGAGGGTCGTCTTTAATATAACATTTGTCCATATATGTACTTCTCTGTTTCTACCTGGAGTAGACATTTTTCACCAATATCACAGACACAATTCATTGAATTAGCGTCTTCCCAGGCGGGCCAAAGGGCTCTGTGTTCTGATTGGATCACTCTGCATTTGCTCCCGCCCTCCTCCACCAGCAGTCACTATGATTGGATGTCGTCTTCGATCAGCATTTTCGCTTCGTTTTTATCCGTTGACGAAAAAGTCTGTCAATTTTCTTAAAGTTTTCGTGTCTGGGTGGGAGTTTTTGTTTCGTTTTTGTTTCGTTTTCGTTGGGTAAATAGTGTCTTTGACGAAGACGATGACGAAAATTTTTCGTCAACGAAATTAACACTGATGTGCAGAATAGATTTGCTGTGCGCAATGGGTGTGGGAGCAGTGGCAATTGCGCACGTGCGCAGCTTAGAGGGAACAGTGCAGAGGAGTCAGCACATGTTAGCAGTATGTCTTCACCCCCTGCTCTGGCCTTCTTCATTAGCATTAGCCTTTTATTAGCTTAAGAAACAAAGACAGGAACAACACCATATTTGGGAGAGCATGTGAAAATGAGTTGTTTTCCATGATAAGAAAGGGGGAAACTAACAAAGGAGAAAACAAGTTACGGGGGATGGTGAGCAATACTTGCAAAGGTTGACTAACAAAAGAGCTAACAGTCTCAGACCAGCTGCACCCCCAAACATTCTTTCCAACAATATTTAATGATCATTTAACAATAAAGGAATTTACCTCCAATGATGTCATGATAACATGTCCTTAATAGATTGAGGAATTAAAGTAACCCTTGATTCTTTGTGTTCAATTACTAACTGAGAAACAATCTAAACAATCTAACAATATCTCTCTGATGTTCGTCATAAATGTGTAAAAACTATTAATTCATTCAGGTCAGCTGACCCTCCAGAGGTCATTATTATTACAGCAACATCTGTTAATTTGTTTTAAAGATCTTCGATAAACTGGTGAAATTAAGAATCAACAATTCAATTACAGCCTTTAATGATGTAATGGAAATATCTGGATTTATATTGTAAAAGTTATGTTTTACATTTGTTTATTTGCTTTTTTGTTGCTTCTGCTTTTCAAGATTAAGGAAAATATTTTTTTCAAACTTTGATCCATCGAAATCAATTCTGTATCTTTAGATTTTGTAAGAGTAAAATGTCCAGTTGGTTTTGTAGTTTATTTAATTCAATAATTTCATCTGTTGACAGATTAGATTTTCTCAAATATTCTTCATAGTTAGTTCTCTGTTGCTTTCCTCCTTTTACTCTTAGAGAATGTTTTAATTTGAAATTCTCTTCTTTTAAATTTCAACCAATCCCATTGATTTATGAGATGTTTTCAACTTTTACTATTGGTGGTTAATTATTTGTGCAGACACAAAGATCATCCTAAAGCGTGTTGTTGGATTTTCATGTTCAACTTCAATTAGATCCTATATTGGAAACATAAAGCAGTAACACTGTGGTTGATGTGTTTCTCTCTTAAATTATTGTTTTTATCTAATGAATACTGAGAGATCAAATGTTGCAAGAAATAACTGAGAATTTGGACTGTATGAAAATTAATATAAATTTGTATATTTAATATGAAATAAACCAAAAGAAAAGTTATTATGGATTCATGATGAAACCACAAAGTCAATGTAAAAATGTTTTTTACATTTTTGTAAGTTTGGTCTTTTTACAGTCAAGTCAATAGGAACTGACTTTTTTTGTATAACATTCTAGCTGTGACTTTGTGAACCGATCTGACTCAAGTTAGTTTTATGTGAATCCTCCCAGCACAGACAGAATGGATCTGATGGTTCTGATTCTCCACAGAGTGGACCAGCAGAGCTCAGAGACTCCCAGTGGTCCGTCTGTCCAGCAGCATCAAACACAGCTGGATTCCATCTTTCTGGTCTGTACATGAACAACAACTGCTTTTCCATCATTCTGTCCACAGTCATCTCCATGCTGCACTTTGGAGACCAGTGGATTGTCAGTGTGTCCAACATGGAGCTGATGTTTGGCTCCATGACTTCACTCTGATTGGCTCATTCATCTAGAATTCTGTTGCAGCTGCTGGAGGTCAACATTGTCACTTTTGTGAAGAAGGAGCTGAAGAAGATCCAGAAGCTTCTGAGTCAGAGGGAGGATGAGGAGGAGAGTGAAGATGAAGAGCAGAGGAGCAGCAGAGAGTCACTGATGAAGATCACAGAGAACTTCCTGAGGAGAATGAAGCAGGAGGAGCTGGCTGATCGACTGCAGAGCAGTAAGAGGATTTCTCTGAAGGTTTCAGCTGCTGATAAATGAAGATTTACTGATGTCTCAACACATGGAACCACATGGATTCAAACCCTCATCATTCAGGCTGCAGAGAGTTTATTTACTCTGTTTGTTGTCTTCATTCAGGATCTCCTGCTGCAGTTTGTCGACATAAAGTCCAATCTGGTCTGAAGAAGAAGTTCCAGTGTGTGTTTGAGGGAATCGCTAAAGCAGGAAACCCAACCCTTCTGAATGAGATCTACACAGAGCTCTACATCACAGAGGGAGGAACTGGAGAGCTGAATGAAGAACATGAGGTCAGACAGATTGAAGCAGCATCCAGGAAAGCAGACAGAGCAGAAACCAGCATCAGACAAGAAGAGCTCTTTCAACTCCCAGCTGGAAGACAAGAACCAATCAGAACCGTGATGACAAAGGGAGTGGCTGGCATCGGGAAAACAGTCTTAACACAGAAGTTCACTCTGGACTGGGCTGAAGGCAAAGCCAACCAGAACATCCACTTCACATTTCCATTCACTTTCAGAGAGCTGAATGTGCTGAAAGAGAAGAAGTTCAGCTTGGTGGAACTTGTTCATCACTTCTTCCCTGAAACCAAAGAAGCAGGAATCTGCAGCTTTGAAGACTTCCAGGTCATCTTCATCTTTGATGGTCTGGATGAGTGTCGACTTCCTCTGGACTTCCACAAGACTCGGATCCTAAATGACCCTAGAAAGTCCACCTCAGTGGGTGATCTGCTGACAAACCTCATCAGGGGGAACCTGCTTCCCTCTGCTCGCCTCTGGATAACCACACGACCTGCAGCAGCCAATCAGATCCCTGCTGAGTGTGTTGACATGGTGACAGAGGTCAGAGGGTTCAATGATCCACAGAAGGAGGAGTACTTCAGGAAGAGATTCAGAGATGAAGAGCAGGCCAGCAGGATCATCTCCCACATAAAGAGATCCCGAAGCCTCCACATCATGTGCCACATCCCAGTCTTCTGCTGGATCACTGCTACAGTTCTGGAGGATCTGCTGAAGAGCAGAGAGGGAGGAGAGCTGCCCAAGAGCCTGACTGAGATGTACATCCACTTCCTGGTGGTTCAGGCCAAAGTCAAGAAGGTCAAGTATGATGGAGGAGCTGAGACAGATCCTCACTGGAGTCCAGAGAGCAGGAAGATGATGGAGTCTCTGGGAAAACTGGCTTTTGAGCAGCTGCAGAAAGGAAACCTGATCTTCTATGAATCCGACCTGACAGAGTGTGGCATCGATATCAGAGCAGCCTCAGTGTACTCAGGAGTGTTCACACAGATCTTTAGAGAGGAGAGAGGCCTGTACCAGGACAAGGTGTTCTGCTTCATCCATCTGAGTGTTCAGGAGTTTCTGGCTGCTCTTCATGTCCACCGGACCTTCATCACCTCTGGAGTCAACATTATGAAACATAAGAGAGATTCCAAGATCTTTAAACTCAAACAAACCAATCCAGTCCAGTTCTACCAGAATGCTGTGAATACGGCCTTACAGAGTCCAAACGGACACCTGGACTTGTTCCTCCGCTTCCTCCTGGGTCTTTCACTGCAGACCAATCAGAGTCTCCTACGAGGTCTGATGACTCAGACAGGAAGTAGCTCACAGACCAATCAGAAAACAGTCCAGTTCATCAAGGAGAAGATCAGTGAGGATCTGTCTGCAGAGAAAAGCATCAACCTGTTCCACTGTCTGAATGAACTGAATGATGGTTCTCTACTGGAGGAGATCCAACAGTTCCTGAGTTCAGGACGTTTCTCCACAGATAAACTGTCTCCTGCTCAGTGGTCTGGTCTGGTCTTCATCTTACTGTCATCAGAAGAAGATCTGGAAGAGTTTAACCTAAAGAAATACTCTGCTTCAGAGGAGGCTCTTCTGAGGATGTTGCCAGTTATCAAAGCCTCCAACAAAGTTCTGTAAGAACTCTCATGAAAATCACCTTCAGTGAACAAATGAATTTGAATGAAAAACAAAAGTTTCAATAACTGCTGTCTGTCTTTGTTTTCTTCAGACTGAGTCGCTGTAATCTGTCAGAGAGAAGCTGTGCAGCTCTGTCTTCAGTTCTCAGCTCTCAGTCCTCCAGACTCAGAGATCTGGATCTGAGTTTCAACAAGCTGCAGGATTCAGGAGTGAAGCTTCTGTCTGCTGGACTAGAGAGTCCACACTGTAAACTGGAGAGTCTCAGGTCAGATTTCATTCAACTGTTTTTCCAGGTTGTTTGTTTTTTCCCTTTTTAGAAGAAAGATCTCAGTGAAGAAGAAAAACAATAGATGTCTGTTTCATACAATGTAAAAAATCACAACAATCTGCTGGAGTTGAAACTCCTTTTTTTTCATTTACCTGATGGTTATAAATGTTATCCTGGATTTTTCACACCAGACTAAAAATGAGAACCTAAGTCCATCCAGGTGTAGATTTCTGGGATAAGTTCATGTTCTCTGTGTTCTTTGAAAGAAAACTGGAGATTTAAATGGATAAGCAATTGCAGTACATTTCTGACCCATAGAGCACCATCTCCTTATGAAAATGTGTGAGGAGGTCAAACTATGGTGGACTGACAGGTTTTTCCCACAGACCTGGTTCTGGAGCTTATTTACTGAGCTTGGATCAGCATCAGATCTTTCAGCTCACATAGTTTTTAGGTCAGCTTTTGGTTCTCAGTCTGTATTCTTCTAAAGACAAAATCTTTGCTGGGTTAGATAGAAGAGCCTCTGCAGGTAGTTTTTATACAAGACTGGGAGCAGGGCTAAAGGGTCAAAAGAAACACTATGTTTGTAGTTCCACTCAATAACTAAACTTAATATTTTTAAAACTACAGTCAGGAGGAATGAAAATCATAAGCAGGTTTGTTCTGTTGAGCTCTGGGGACAGGGCTGATGTGAAAAAAAAAACTCCAGCTGTAAAAAAGTATTTTTCTGAAAAGATCAGTTGAAACACAACTTCAGTCATACAAATCAGTTAATAAAGAAACTGAATAAGTTCTAGATAATTCCTCACCTGGACTACTTTAATGCTTCTATCAGGAGATCAGTGGTCCAGAATGTAAGAATATCTCAGTCTTCTCTTGAATGATTAACTAGGTTCCTTCTGAGGACATTCCTCTGTGCGAATCAGTTTCCAATGTGAACCAGAGTCTGTGAGTCAGAAACTGGACTTTACTGGTTCAGCAGATGTGAAGTGTTAGCTGCAGTGAGGATGCAGTAGCTGCAGACCAAAGCATGAGGCAGGACCACTGTCTTACAGCCCTCATACATGTCCTGCACTGCTCTCACATAGTTCTGTCACTCCAGACTTCCTCATACAATACCATAGTTCCTCTCTGGACACTCTGTCATAAACTTTCTCCAGATCTACAAGGACACAGTGGAGCTCTCTCTGACCTTCTCTGTACTTCTCTATCAACATCCTCAAAGCAAATGTTGCATCTGTAGTGCTCTTTCTTGGCATGAAACCATACTGAAGCTCACAGATGTTTACAGTGTTTAACATCTATCCATCACAGTTGTTGTAACAATAGCTGAAGTCTTTTTTAATGAAAAAAAAATCGAATTGATCACCATGCACCACCTGACAAGTCACTGAAAAAAATCATCAAATTGTCTGAGTGGTCTTCAACACAGAATGAAATCCAAAATATTTCTAAATTCACATTTGTGTGCTAATTTTATTGATCAATTAAAATTTCTAAAAGTTCCTGAAAATCTCTGATAACGTCCTCTTATAATGCTAGATTCCACAGGGCAGCTGCAGCTTCAAACATACTCCTCCAAACACTTTCTACTTCGGGAAATCCGCTGTACGTCGGACGGTTCAGGCCTCCGCTTCGTGCGTTAATTTCTCATAATGCACACTTTATTAGGTATTATCCCTTACTTAACAGTTGGTCTGGGACCAGAGATGCAAATTTCCTTTCATCCCTGTAGTGAAATGACAATAAAGAATCCTTTTGATTGAATCCTTGTCTCTCAATCCCAATTGACAATCAGAAGCACCAATGTGATCTGCTGAACGGAGGGAGTGGCTGCAGCTTTGCGGTTGACCCAGAGAAGCTGACGTGGAGGACCCGTGGAGCATCCGTAGCCAGTCTTGATTGATAAAACCAGACACAAAAAAAGACCCCAAAACAGCAGCAGGTTCCACCTACATAACCCTGTAGGAAGCGATTCACTCAAATTTACTTCTACCTAGCCGCACGCTGATTTGCGGTGCGACTAGGTCTTCCAACTACCACTGCACTGGCAGTGGAGCCCAGTGGCAACATGTGAAGGGAGGCAGTCTCAGTCCAGGAATCTGGATACGCCAGCTCAGTCCCCTTTTATAGTAACCAGATGCTTATTAGCAGCACCTGGGTAGGATTATGTGCACCTGCACATCAGCCTGATTAAACCTTACTGCCACATATAGTTTATAAAAATGAATAAAAATGTGCATTTTGAAAAAGCTTAAATTTGTGACACTAAGTGAAATGGGGGAACCTAAGTCTCCTTGCTCTGCTCCATTCTGAAGCATCCACTTGTAGACAAATAGATCCATGAACGTCTTTGTTTTCCTGGTCTGATCTGGGATCTGGATCCAGCTTCAAGACCATTTCCCTTCTGACTCCTTACCGAGACTCATGCTCTCTTTTATTATCTCTCTAGTCCTCTGTGGGGTGGTGGCGGTGTGCCGCAGCGGCATGAAGGTAACCTGAGCGCATTCATGCACGCGGCACGGTGGGGTGCAGGTACAAAGGCACAGCTGCTGCACAACATGAGAGAAAGGTAGAGAGACTCTGGAAATGTTCAACCTTTCCACTTTCTGTGGAGAACATGGAAATCTGAGGATTACTATGATAATGCTGTTTTTTAGGTTTATAATCTTTCACTGAAAAACGACATTTTATTCTAAAGTATGTTTAAATCAACATACAAATATTTGTGTTATTATGAGCAGCGAGGACCAAAAGTTCATTTAGTGTTTCACAGTTCTATTCAAGTATGACAGCACAGCAACATTGTATATAGTGATGATGAAGCATTTTCCTGGAGCATCTGTAGGAGCCCTAAATAGCAAAAGTGAGATGATTGCATTCAACTTGTTTAGTTTTATTTGCTGCCAGTAGGGGGAGCCTGGGAGGCGATCTGGGTGCACAGGTGTAGTCACACAGCAGACTCGTGGCAGACAATGTGGAGTGGAGTCCAACAGTTTTTTGACCTCGCTACAGAGTTAATTTTGACAGAATTTTAATTTAGTTTTAGTCATAGTCTTTTGACTAAAATAGGGTTTAGTTTTAGTCGCAATTTAGTCATGTTGATTCTATTAATTTTAGTCAAATTTTAATCGACTAAATTACAGTAGATATTTAGTTGACAAAAATATAGAATAAAGTTAAAGCATTTTAATGAAATTTACTGTCATCGCATGAATAACAGACAAAGATTTTACTAATTTGTTAAAAAAAATGTTAAAGTTCACTTTGCTTTCCAAACATGTCCTTTCTGGGAATTCAGCTTCAACTTAAAACACATAAAAAAAAAAATAATAATTATAATTCCATCCCATTTCCAAT
Organism: Oryzias melastigma; assembly: GCF_002922805.2. Classification (NCBI taxonomy): domain Eukaryota; kingdom Metazoa; phylum Chordata; class Actinopteri; order Beloniformes; family Adrianichthyidae; genus Oryzias; species Oryzias melastigma. Next base: position 19,236 of record NW_023416962.1, on the reverse strand, counting down.
AAGAAAGTGTCTATTCGTACGTCATTTTCAAAAATCGTAAAGGCAGTGCTAAACTTTTTTCTTAGTCACACTGACCCAGAGTAAAGGGTTAAGGTTAGGATTATGGTTATGGTTAGGGTTAAACAAGCAAATGTTTCCTGAGTGCTGCTGTCTCTGCAGCTCACGGCTCCACCAGGGGATGGGTCAAATGTGGAGAACACATTTCACACATTTAGGAGTGTGACAGTTAATGGGACTTTAACTTAAAAGTTTAATTTTAAATGCGTGCAGCCAACAAAAAAAATCCAGCCTTGGACAAACTTAAAATGCGTGCCGGAAATGCAGCAACGTGATCCTGGCTGCACGTATTACATGTGGACAAAACATGAATTTCCATCACATTTTGTGCTGGTCACATGTAAATATGTGTAAATAACATCAGCCTCATTATAAATGTCTGAACATAAAAAAAAAACTTGTATTGAGGAGGTAGTGAAGTTTAAAAATGCATTAAAAAACACTGCTCTAGGGAGTACGTTGACTGCTTGTTGATCTGAAGAAGCAGCGGGGCTGCTAGCGTTCGGAAATACACAACAACATCGATTTATAACTTTACAAACGTCATGCTAAAACAATAAAGCCAGACTTACATTTAAATGTAAACCTCTGAGCTTCAGAGCTTCACCCGCGTGAAGAAAAGCGCTTCTCCACCGCGCAGTACCGGCGCTTAGCTTGGCGAGAGTAACCCCTTGAAACAACCATATCAGATAATCCTACTCTTTAAATGCAACAATAGTTGGAAGGGTCGGGGAGAATTCGGATTGAGCCCAATACGCTGGAAATAATCATGTTTTGTATGTTTACCTTTCCGTGGATTTCAGGCTGGCTTGTCTGCAAAAGTCGCCTCAGGTTTTCTTGTGTTTTTGCCTGTGATGGTCGCTCCACACAACGTACACAACATCTTGTTGAGGGAATATAATATTTGTCCCTATATGTACTCTTCTTTTTCTACCTCGATTAGACATTTTTCACCTATATCACAGACACAATTCACTGAATTAGCGTCTTCCCAGGCGGGCCAAAGGGCTCTGTGTTCTGATTGGATCGCTCTTATAAAGTTTTGCGTTGATGAATTTGTTTATGTGATTTAACCTTCAGGGCCACCGTAGTTAAACCTAAAACACCAATAATGTTGCAGTGAATAAATATCTTTTTGGCTTGCCATAAATCTTCTACATTCTCAATATCACCGTGTATCAGCTGATTCTGACGTGGAAAAAGTGTATTTTCTTTCCTGCTTTGCTCCGATATACACAATACTACTAACTTAGAGCGCTCATAATGAGAGCGCTGCAGCACAAAGCTGCTTTTCTCCGCTGCAGTGTCCTCCGATAATCATGGATTACACAAACACTTCATAACTGCACAGAGCTGCGTATCAGCGCGAGGCTCGTTTACTCCGCTTCAGAATCCACTGGAATTACACTCATTGTGTTAACGGTAGATGAAAGAATGTAGCCTAAACACTGGAGCTAAATGAGCTAAAGCTCCGGTGTTGAAGGATTTGAACAGACTGTTTTCATTGGTTCCACCTGCCGCCATGAAAGTTCTGGTCCAGCTGGACCTGCAGCTCCACTGAGCTGTGATGGAAACGTCCTGAGAGTCTCAAGGAGGAAGTTTGTTGTCAGTTTGGAGCTTTGGCAGACGTCCACTAGATTAGAGTCAGTCAGATGCTGAAGCTTCATGTTGGAGTCAGCTGAAGTCAGGGAGTCATTTCTGACAGTGGACTTTTGTTCAGAAGAACCCACTTCACAGTCAGTACTGACAGCAGAACCATCAGAACTCTGCAGTCTGTAGACCAGCTAACAAACTGAAGAAGATCCTGAAGGATTTCTGGGATCAGAAAAGGAACTTTAGGAGCAGCAGACACAGTGGACAGAATGACTAGTGACTGACTTGGACCTGTTCATGTCCAAACACACACGGGTTCTTTAGAAGCTCCAGAACTGAATCAGCTGAAACACTCAGACTAACATCAGAACCATCAGCAGCTCCTCTGCAGGACCACATTCAGACATTTTGGATCCTGATGTTTTTCAAGGCTCCTCTACAGATTAGAGATGTCAGTGAATGCTTTCAAAGGAGAACTAAAGACTTTTGAGCTGTTTTTCTGCACAACCTGCTTTTTCCAGTCAGGATGAAGAGAGAAAGGAAAGTTTAGCTCTGCTTCATTCTTTGATTGTGGTGAACATCTTTGAGTTTCTGCAGAGAAACTTCATGCTTTCCTGGATTTTTCTACACTTACAATAGTTTGTTTCCAAAAGTCCAACATGAAATCCAACATTTCTACAAGTTTCTAAATGTGATTTTGGTTCCTGATTTGAAAGGAACCAGAGTGTTTAGTGTCTGCAGAATTTTTCCATGAACAACTGAATGCTGTTTTTCTTTTCTGTCCTTCAGTCTTCATTTGAATCTGTGTTGAACCTCATTGAAACTTCAGCAGTTCCAGTGGAAACATTGATGCTGTTACAGCTGTAGAAATCTGATCTCTAACTGAAGATTCCACTTAAAGCCAGAATGATCTGTTGACTTTGATTCTTCAGACTCTTGTTGTGTCTGTGACCTTCAGACACTCAATTATTACATTGTTCTGTCATTTCTCTCACATCAAATGTGCTGTTAACTATCTCAAAGTGCCTATATCATCCAAAATAATCTTTTTAGAGCTTTTAAATGTATCATGATACTAATTCCTCAAGAAAAACAACTCAAAGCAGTATTTTACTCCATTCATGCATCTCTGAACATTTCTCTAAAATTCTGCTCTCTGAGCACCAGCCCCTCCCAATTCAAGAAAGTGAGTGTGTCCTCTCATTGTTATGTATGAAAGTGAGGAACAGCCCTTCCAGGACGATTCTGTGTTACCAGCACTGTTAACACACACATCCACTTTCTTCACAGAGTTATAAGCAAAACACTTTCATTTTAAATGAACAATATGCACATCCGTCTTTACAAAAGTTCAGATGTTTGTTTTCGTAGGTGAAACACAGACTCACTGCTGAGGCTCTAGGATGACATCACTTTCAGTCCCATCAATGATTCTTTATGGAAGAGATCAGTTCAGGTTTAGAAAAAAACTTTTACTAATAAGATAGATAAACTTTAACTGCAGACTCTTAGTCCATAAAAAATACAAAATACATAAATACACTCATTAAAATATAAAAGATTTTTGTATTTTCAGTAAAAGTTTTTAACAATTGTTTATATTTTGAAGCCCAATGAGGCAAATCTCTTTGTGATTTTGGGCTATATAAATAAAACTGAATTGAATTGAATTAAACAGTCATACCAGTGTTTCCACAGCCTCAAGGCATCATTGTAAGTCACTTTTAGTCTCTGAAGGCTGACCAAAGGTGTGCAGTGTACAGTGGAGTGTAGTGTGCTCTATATAAGGTCATTCTCACTTCAGTGGAACAAGAACCACATTTCCTTGTGAGTAGATTAACTTGTGCATATAATACTCAGCACTGACGATACATGTCCTCATCATTTAACAGTCAGTGATCACATGACCCATTTGATTTATTACAGACAAAAAGGATATTTCCAGACAGTTTAAAGCATGGGAATGACATATATTTGTCTTCTCTTGTACAGGAGATCATAGTTAAACTTTTCAATGCATTTTATTGTATATCATGTTGTTCTCCGTACTCAGAACACACATTAAGTAGCTGCTGGAGTCCAGCTGAGCTGAGGCTAAAGACACCAAGTCATCAGCGTACATAGATGATCTACCACAGGACCTCCAACCATGCAGCCACTTCTACACCATTGTTTGATATTTTCCTCATCAGTTGAGTTGATTGTGTGATGATGATTGATCTGAAACTGATCTGTTTCAATAATGATCTTGTAAATCTGATCAAACTCTGTTTACTTGCTGGAACTCCAGCTGTCATCACTGCTCCTGAACACACTTTTCTGTTGGATTTCAGGTTGGAGTACTGCAGTTTGTCAGAGATCAGCTGTGAAGTTCTGGGTTTGGTTCTGAAGAACAACCCGTCCAGACTGACAGAGCTGGACCTGAGTGGAAACAGAATCCAGGATTCTGGATTTCTTCATCTGCGTGGTTTTCTGGAGAGTCCAGACTGCAGACTGCAGACTCTGAGGTCAGTAAATGAGCTGAACTCCCTGAAGGATGAGAAGAAGGTTTCAGGTGAAGAACTTTCTGATGTTTCACTGGAAGATTTTCTGAACATTTTCTGGATCACAGCTTGGAGTCAGTTCAGCCGTCTGATGAATTTCTCTACAACCTTTCCTTGATCCCATGACCTTTTCCAACAAGGTCAAGGAAAAGAGGAAAAGGAGACAGGAGGGAATGTTTCCACCATGCTGATGTGTCTCCTGCTTTTCTGTCTCTTCTTTACTTCCTGTTTCTGCATCACTGCAGATCTACTTCCAGAATATCTGGAAATGACTGAAGGAAAACCAGGATTTACAAACTCAAGCAGATCACTTAGTTTATAAATTTAATAGTCTTCATGTTGGTTTTAAAAGGAGGAAATTTGGTGGATTTTTCCAAACAGCACAGAAAGAAACACCGGTAGCTTATCGTGTTTTAACTAAACATAAAACCAGATTGATTTGTCACTTTATAAAATTGATAACCAATGAAAATTGCAAATGCCCCCCCCTCTGTCCCAACATGAAACGACTGTCAACTATCTGTCAATCAAACATTGTGCTGCACTGTCCTTCATTGGAGTGGACTGTCAGAGAGCCAGGCTGGCAGTAATGACAGGTGGAGCTCAGTCACACCAGTAAACTGCAAAAAAGATTCATCATCATGAAGAGTAGAGAATTGACTTCTGTTTGAGTAATGTGAAAATGTGGTGGACAACAAGCAGCTGATTTCTATGGAGTGATTTTTGTATCGCCATATTGGAAAGAAAAGTCACAATTTTGAGATCTAAAATGTTTTAAATGAAATTATTTAATATTTGCTCTTTTTTTTTTTTTGCTTTCGAGAATATTTTTGCATTTGCAGCACAAAGGTTTTTATATGCGTAGTGCCTCATCACACCCTCGCCCTATCTTTGATTTTGTGTTAAGATTTTTCTCTGTTTTACGTTTGTGCCACCCCAACCAGCCTGCTGATTAAGGCCGGATCTAGGCATGGGCAAGGGGGGGCAATGCCCCCTAAATGCCAAGACTGCCCCCCCAAACGTGATGCCATGCAAAAAAGAGAGCACTCACTGCTCCTTATCCACCTTATTCCTAGCCCCCATGAGCCTTTGCGTGAATTATGGGTGAAACTTCCAGTAGACGCTGGAACTCGCATGTATTTACATTACAACTGTAGAGCCGACAGCACAATTCCTTTTGTTTTGGATCTATAACTACATATAAATGTGGAAAATCAGCTGTCATGTCTTAAAAGAGGCGACGTAACAACTCCGGTGCTGCTAAAATTGAGGGATTGGAGGATGACCTTAAAAAACATAACATATAGTAGCATTTTTAGCTACTTTCTCAATTAAGCTGTGGCAGGTTGCGAAGCTATGAACAATCTTAAAAGTTCACATCATAATTCTTTATTTATGCCTATTTCTGATAATAAAACAATCAACATTCCACATTACTTTCAGCAGCAGCTCGGGCAAAGCGCTCCGGCTCCGCTCACATTGCAGCGGCGTTTGCGGTGGTCTGCTCGTTACGTGGATCGTGAAGAATGAAAACGAGTCATGTGAAACATTGATTGTTTTATCATCTGTCAGTAAAACATTTTTGCTGTTTGTTTTTTAGCAAAGGCGTTTGAGAAATATTGCCGTTCATCGCTGAATGTGTGACGGATGTCAAATATGAAACTAGCTTAACCGCGCTGCTGTCAGGTCTCTGCAGTACCCGGCGTCTCTTCTTCTCTGGTGTTCTGGAGTAACCCGACCATAATGTTGGATACGGATTTTCCTCCATGTGTACTTTATCCACAAAATGAAAGATTTAAAATTCTCAGCCACATCCTTCTGACTTCATCCTCGCCCGGTAGACGGTAAAATCTGTATCGAGGAGGGCAGCTGCACTCCCTCTTCGTCAGCAGCCCATGTTCACAAAACGCTCCACAAATTTAATTTAGTTTGGTTATTAGTACATAGTTATACAGTATATTTGTAGTTAGTATTATTGTATGTACTGATAACTGTTTTTATGCTGCTCAGAATTGTCTTAAATGTCTTTGTGTCCTGTTTTCAATTGTAATTGTAGTAAAAATGGCCGTTGAGAGAGACAAACAAAATTCAGTTGTGACTATGGTGGTGTAAAAAAATGTGTGCTTCTTGGAATTTAGCAGTTCTACATTAATTATGAAAACAAGAATGGCAAAATTTATAGTTTTCATTAGAAATACTTTATTTTGTAACATTATATTGAGATAAACTTTCTTAACAATAAAAGGCTGTAACATAAAATGCCTAACAAAAGCCCAAGTGCAAGTGAACGGCATTTTAAATTCAAAACTTCAATCAACGTTCAGTAAAATAAAATAAAAAACATCAAAATAAAATTTCCATAACACTTTCATGTTCATTTTTTGTCAGGACCAAATCTTTTCCTCCTCTGCTGAACTACAGTAATAAATGAAATAGAGATTTATCATTTCTAATTAACTTTTGTTTTTTAAAACCGTAAAGACTGAGAAAAGCGGGATACTCTGTGGATAGTTTGACAGTCTGGCGGTTCTAACTAGCAGCTCGGTGGTTGGAGACCCGCCCGTGATCTAGTGAGAGCAGCCGGTGAGTGACTGCAATGAGGGACGCCTGCGCGGTATGGAAAGGCACGTATGAGAAAATCCGCGATCAATGCGTCGAAAAAAATGTCGGCGTCAAGCACATGTCAGATTAAACGCATTTTTAACACGACAAATCTGACAGCCCTAATATATATATATATGTTTCTTTACTTTAATAAATTAAAACATATAAATTAGAAGAATAGTTTTTTAGTCCTCCATGTGCAATTCAGTTTAAGCAGCTCTCCAGGATAAAACAAGTTTAACAAAGACATTGCTGTAACAACAGTGTGTGTATATATGTTCCTACTATGATTTAAAGGTTTATAGCATTTGGAATAAAATAAGATTATTTTTCTTGCTGATAGAATGAAATAAACAGCCTGAGGCTGCATTTAAAAACCGTAGAACAGGAAATGTTGACATCCACAGATCTAACCAAATTGAAATATTTAGTTGTGAATAAAATATGACTAAAACCCTTGAAAAAGAACATTTTGTGCACAACCTCTTGCATCTGACAGCACTCTGAAGCTTCAGGGTAGTCCGTGTGGTGCAGCTGGATTTTATGGAACATAAACAATAAGACCTAAAACATTGTCTGTTAATCCTGAACTCTGTGATCTACTTCCTGAGTAAAAACACATTTCTGACCAGTTTCATCTTGAACAAACAGACTGACACACAGACACGTTTCTCTGTAGAGTTCTGATGCATCACATGATCTGCTGCTCTGACCTTCACTGTCCTCTGAGGACATCTCTGTTCTTCTGGTGAAGCAGATGGAAGATCTGATCCAAGGATGAAGGACCAGCAGCTGATGAACAGACACTTCACAGGACAGTTTTTATCTGACAATAAAGCCAGAAATGTTTCTTTTTTATTTAACCTTTATTTATCCAGGCAGGACAGATTAAGAACATCATTCTGATTTACAACTGTGTCATGACGAAAGGCAAGACCTTTGAGAAAAGAGAGAGAGGAGTTACAAGAATGAGAAATAAAATTAAATAGAATCAGGAAAAAGCACCATCTAAAAGTATAAAAAACAAATATCCTTACACTGTGTAACAGCAGCCATTATCTTTATAATTGTTGCTAAGATGTGTTTAAAAATCCTCATGTGAAATAAAAGTGTCAAATCTGAGAGTTTTTGTAAATCCTTCCAGTCTGTGGCTGCAGCAGATTGAGAAGACACAGAACTATGTGAAGAGTTTGGGATTGTGAACAGATCAGTTCAGCAGAGCGGCTGTTGTCCACAGGAGAATACGAATGCAAAAGCTGAATCAGATAAGATGGAGACAGACCAAGTAGAGTTTCAGAAATGAACAATGAATGTTTCAATGAGTGAATAATGAAGTCCAGTTTACAGATAAGTAAAGAGTTCAGTGGTGAGTTTTAAATGTATGCCAGAACATTGTCTACAAGATTACCAAAGCAGGCGGGCAGGTAGCTGAGGTCACATGACAGCAGGAAAACATTCAAGTGAGGATGAGATCTTCCTCTGACATCAGAGCGGAGTGCATGTCTGCAGCTGACAGGGAGGCAGTCTCATCTGCTGATGCACGTTTCCTGACCAACTTTATAAGACACCACAGCGAACCATCAAACGGCGGGGACAGCCCTGGAACTGCCCTATAGAGGGGTCTATCTCCTAAAAATAAAACATTTACTCAGATTATATCATCTTTCTACTGCTTTTAATGATGCAAATCCACATTGGGCACACGGAATACGTAATACGTGCAGCTAAGATGCACCTTAATGAATCTTTACTTTTTCATAATGGTAATATATAATTGTACTACACAATAATGTTTCGATTGTATTGTTACTGTTAATTTGACTGTTTTGAGAAAGACAAATAGCCATCTGTCCATGAATAACAGATGAGAATCAGAATAGATTTATTGTTATTGTACAAAAACAACAAAAATGAGCAGCAGCTCAAAACATGCAAGAAAAATTGGGGGCTTGTCCGGGATCTAAATCCATCCAGATCCATTTTGTGATAATGATGAAGAACATTTAGTCTGAATTGATAAATGAACCTTTAGGATAAAATATACTTTTAACACCCACTCTAATGAAAATCACATTTCAGGTATTTTTTAACATGTTCTTTTAGCATTTTTCTCATGATGGAGGATATATATATATATATATGAAATAATTTAATATCAAAACAGATAAATACACTAACCGTTTGGAGATGTGATGGAAAGCTGAAGACAGACAGGTTTACATCCTCTCTCTGCCTCGTCCTGTTCAAATCTTCCGTCTTGAAGGTCTGGAGAAGCCTGGAGAACTCCGTCACAACTAAACCCTCTCGTCTCATAGCAGCTTCCGATCCCCTCTGTGATTCAACAACACTCGTAAACCTTAGAAATTGGATAGTGGGAAAAAGATCAACAATATAGCAAAAGATAATATGAAGGATGAACACTTTCTGCCTTTAGCATTTCTTTGTTAGCCACGTAATTTTGTTTACTATTACACAGACTTAAATAAATGCTCTAATAACAAAACAATTGTTAGAACTTACTCGTGAAAGTTCATTCCACATGATCCGCTACATAAAGAGTCTCGGTTGTTGGATCCGAAGGCGAAACAAACAACCAGCATGATAGCGATTCTCCATTGATAACAGCTGGTTTTGGATGTAGACCTAGCTTAGATTGACTCCAGCAATATGGCGGCGCTGCTGGTTCGCTCCACATCCCGTGATGAGGCGTCTATCTATTATGTCTATGCTCTGCTCTCTCTGGCTCCCATTCAAAATAGCTGCTAGTGCTGATTGGTAGATGCAAAGGAGGGCGTGGCCTCTGGTTTCACTCCCACTCCCTGTTTCACTCTGTGAGACGCTGGATTGAAGATTTCCTGAGTGGTAGATCTATACAGGTTAGGGTGGGGAATGTATTGTCAGGTGAAGTGGATGTAGACAATGGTACTCCTCAAGGAGCAGTTATTAGTCCTGTACTCTTCAGCATAATGATAAATGATACATTTACAAATATTAATAACTCTTTTGGCAAATCTCTGTTTGCTGATGATGGTGCCATCTGGAAGCGTGGAAGGAATGTCGCCCATCTTTTTTTTCAAACACAGAAGGCATTAGACTCTATTGTTCAATGGGTTGACCAGTGGGGGTTTAAGGTTTACAGTGAAAAAAGTTCAGTTTGAACATTTAGAATGTAAATCAAATCAACTAAACATAAGTAGCTCTCCAGCTGTTTCATTATTTAAAGTATCTCAGTGAGCATAAAAGGTTGGAGACTCCTGCTTTAGATGAAGTCCACATGCAGACTAAATCAGTGTTAGAGGGGAGTTCTATGGAGAAAAAACTGTAATGATCCATTTAATCTACTTTATATGAATCAGAAACAACTTCTACAAATCAGCAACTTTGTTTCATTGAATATTCATCATCTATAAAATATCTGATTTTTTTAAAATTACATTTCTTGTAGACTCTTTTAATGTAAAAAAAATAGTTTGTTTTTAATAAACCAGAAGCTTATTCATTCATTTATTCATTTTCTTGACCGCTTTGTCTCTTTCGGGGTCGCGGGGGTGCCGGAGCCAAACCCGGCTACTGATGGGCAAAGGCGAGGTCAACCCTGGAGAGGTCGCCAGTCTGGCCCTCAGCTTTTTAAGTTTTAATGATAAAAAAACAGAAGTGATGGTGTTTGGTCCTAGAGCTCCTGTGACCCCTCCTCATTGGAGCTGGGTCCTTTGACTCCTCATCTCAGACAGTCCGTGTCAAATCTGGGTTTTAAGATGGACAGTGATTTTAAACTTGACCGTCAGATTAGCTCAGTGGTAAAATCCAGCTTCTTTTATCTGAGGCAGCTGGTGAAGGTCAAACCATTTTTATCTAAACATCATTTTGAGACAGTAATCCATGCTTTTATCACATCCCAGCTGGATTACTGTAACTCTCTTTATTTTGGAGTTAGCCAGTCGGCCCTCTCACGACTCCAGCTGGTCCAGAACGCTGCAGCTCGGGTTCTGGTTGGAGCGCGACAGAGGGACCACATCACCCCCATCCTGGCTACCCTTCACTGGCTGCCTGTGAACTTTAGAATTCATTTTAAGATTCTTTTTTTTATTTGTTTTGAAATCTTTGAACAAGTGCCTCTCTGAGCTTCTCTGTCCCTACACCCCGACCCGGAGACTCAGGTCAGCTGATCAGCTTCTCCTGGAGGTACCGAGGTGTAAGAGGATAGCTCAGGGGACCACTGTCCTGAAAGACTTCTGGGATCAGAGAGGATCTTTGGGACCAGCAGAGAGAGAGAGAGAGGACTCCACCAGAATCCACTGATGAGATTTGAAATGAGATTCTGTGATCTCCTGATAAACATAGATTCAGTTCTGTAATGATGTACCAGACCATAAAATGACTAGAAACTGACTTTAGAACTTTTAGAAACTCCAGACCTGAAACACAGAGACAAAAAAATCGAATATTCTTGAAGTGGAGAGCTAGACTGCTTTAATGTTCATTACAGTTTTCCTTGATTGCGGAGACACTTTTCTTGAAAGCTGCTCTCTTTTTCTCTGAACTCTGAACACAAAACCCAATTTTCAAGATACATTAAAAAAACCTCAATCTTCTTACAGAACCAAATTTTCACTTCAAAACAGTTCAATCTTTGATCAAAACTGAACTTCATATACCTTCTACCAGCATGAGGAGAACTCCTCAATAGTATTTAGTAAAGGGGAGTACAGTGGAAGGCAAAGATTGATAAACCTTGGTTCATATTGAAGCACTCTCTAACCTGGAGGGCTCTGTGAAAACTCTCATTGTCCCAAACAACAACATAGATGGATGCTCCTCCTGCTGCCCTAACAGAACATCTCACATGTGATTGAGGAAAATGAGGAGCTGCTGAGTGTTGTAGGGCCTCAGGTTGGTATGATGCTGGACAACCCCATGATTGCTGATGGCAGCACATAATGTGACATTGTCACCATGCTGCCCAGGAACACCAACAATGACCCGATAGCCAATCACATTCCGGCCTCTCCTTCTCCTTTTTGGTGAGATTAAACCCAGCTTCATCCATGTAGATGTATTAATGGGATCTTTCCTTTGCATCCAGTTGAAAAACCCTCTGTAGAAAGATATTGTTTTGTGAGTGATACGGGAAAAGTGTACATGTTCTCTCACATCATTAGTGTGATCAGTTTTGACTTGCTGTGTTCAAGTGGTGACAACTGTGCTTTCTTTGTGTTTGACTTTTGTCACCTGTGCACACAATGTATGCAGCATGTGTGCATCACAATGAAAATGTGTTGTCAAGGTGTGTCTGAACAGGTGAATAGTGCTTATGGTTTTACCAAAGGAATGATTGATTCTATCAGTGGATTCAGACAACAAAGCATTGGTTCAGACAATAGGGTTTAGTGTTTTAGCAACTGAGAAAAACTGGATTGAACCAAAACCTAACACAGTGCAGAATATTTCAGCATCAAATGAATAAAACAAGATTTGTTTTTGCTCTTTTTAAAAACAACAGGAAAACAGAAAAAAATTAAATTCCTTTGAATACAAAATATTTAAGGAATATTCTTTAATATTAAGATAAATACAAATATGAAAGTTGATGATTATAAACTGAAAATGCATTGATGTTCTGCTCCATGATCCTAACCTATCACTGCTTTCTAATAGTGACATGAAAATACAAAACAAATCAATCATTTTTCTTTCTAAAGATTCTTATCTGCATTTTTTTTATTTCGTTCAAACCATAACAGTAAAATTCAAATATCTATGGTACACAAACAGAAATACTTCTTTAAAAGGAAAAAATCACATGTTTTGTAGTAACAAATGTGAAAATGTAACAGACTTTTTTAATGTAATACTCTGTGAATCTCACTTGTCTGAGTCTGATACTTGATGGTGTCTAATCTTTGGTTCAAGTTCATCAGTGTGGCTCCAAACACCATGCCAATCAGAGGCAAATAACAAGCACTCCCAGCAATACAATTTACAGCGTTCCTCAGAGCCTGTGAGCCAAGAGTACCGCTCGTAGTTAGTGGACTGAAAGTGGCGGACAAATCCTTTTCCCGGTTGTGACAAGCTTGATAGCTTCGGAGTTGCCCGACCTTGCTTAACAATGTCCAGCTTTTCTTGAAAAGTCCGTCTTGAAAATGGCTTTGACAGTAAGTCTGCAACCAAATCCATTTCTTCTCCTCCTTCAGCCATTGTGGGTTGACAAAACAGCTATTAAATTCGATATATTTGCTTGTGCAGCTCGCTGAGTCACTACAGATGCTGTTTGCTAGCTCTGGCTAGTACACTCTCTGACTATCCAATCAACGCGTGTGAAAATGCTGACGTTTCCGTGCGCCTGCTAGAGGGCCTTGGTGTCGCCTACTCCAGATCTGATTGGTTGAAGCAACAGTTTGATTGACATTTATTTTATGCTACAGGGCCTACAGAACAGATTGTGAAGGCCTCCAGGCAGATTTCTTTGACCCTAGCAACAAATAGTGCTGAAATGTGATTGGTTAAATGCTTAAATGTGAAAATACACGTCTGGAAGCAGCAGAACCAGGAGGCTAGCAATGAAAGGAAGCAGACAGACCATTTGGAATGATTGAATACGTATTCATGGACAAAATATAATTAATATCAGTCTGTGATTCAGATATTTTTAGGCCAGCAGAGAAGGCCTTGCGGGCCCTGACGGCCCGCCACTGTTAGAATATTAGAGACAATTATTAGTGATCAAGAAGGTCAATAATGAGGATATTCATTTACTGTAAAAGTGAAAATACTGGAATCCTAATTTGTAACTCAAACTTCAACAATTAACTTTATTTAAAAAACAAATAAATAAAAAAGAATGAAATTTTTCCTCAGCATTTAGAGATTCATCTTCCATAAGATTTTTTAAAAAGGTAAATAAACAGTTCACTAAAATGTTTCATATAAAACAGTTTTATANGGTCAATAATGACGATATTCATTTGCTGTAAAAGTGAAAATACTGAAATCCTAATTTATAACTCAAACTTCAACAATTAACTTTTCTTTAAAAAACAAATAAATGAAAAAAGCATGAAATTGTTACTGAGCATTTAGAATTCATCTTTCATAAGATTTTTAATAAGGTAAATAAACTGTTTTATATAAATATACAGCATATTAATGACTTATCTCTGCTATTACAAAAAATACAAGCCGTTCCTTGACACGGTGTCAGAAAGATTTCTTATTTGTTCAAATAATGTAAAACAATGTATTTCCCTGAAGTTTTATTGTGAAAAACCAAAGTGAGATACATTTTGAAAAAACTGTTAAATCTGTTAATCTTCAGTGAAGAGACAAAGTTGTGATGCAAAAACCAAGTTGTCCTGCATGGTCTCCATGGAAACAGCTTCTCCTGGTCTCATAGACTGCAGAGACGTCACTGATGATGAACTCACTAGGAACTGATGGGATGGTGAACATAGAAACTTCCTTGCATTTTGCAAGTGTCTTGAAGCGCCCTTCATTCTGACTCCACCTGTCTGGAATAGGTGGTGGAGGACCCAAAGTGCAGGAGACCGGGCTTGGAGGCAGAACCTTCAAACATTTAATAAATAAACTGAAACATGAACAAAAAAAATGGGATCAAGAAAGGAGAGTCAAAACAGATCAGATAATCTGACAAGGAAGAACTGAAAAGCAGACACTGAAATAGACTGAAGGTAATTCACTGAAATGAAGACGACTGTGAATCATGACAAACCTGAAGCTGGTGTGACTGAAGGACAATTCACAACAAAAATGACCAAACATCTGGACCATGAAAATAAATGGGGATTCATTTGACTTCATTTTGGTTGGAGCCAGAAGCCAGTCATTTTCTATGGGTGACATCATACTGACTCGGTCCAGTTCTCAGATACTGTCAATGGTGTTTCCGTCATCCTTGTTTGTCCCAGATGCAGCACCCTGTTCCTCCATAGTGACTTCTTCTGGGACAGCTCGTTCCTCTTGAGTGGCAGCATCCTCTTCCTCTTTCAACCAGACTTTGGTCTTTCTCAGAGCTGTCAAATGAAAATGCATGAGTCTCCTAATGAGGATGTAGGAGACAGACCAGCACCACAGGCTTTATGTCTTCTCATTTGAGACAAGCTGAGCCAGACTGTCCCTCATGGATTGTCTGAGTGTTCCAGTGTCTTTTATGGAGCTTCTCCAACCCATTGTTTTGTAGTAGTGTCTTCAGCACAGTCAGGCATGGAATGATACAGGATATTGATGAGTTACTGTGACCTGAAATGTCACTTCTTCCATTGGGAGCATATGCCTGTTTTATTTATCTGACAGAGAAATAACAGTTAAAAAAATTAACTACTGTGGTGATAAAACTGAAAATGTGATGTCTTAAGAACTTCAAAAATGAGCACATAATCTTACAAATAAATAAAACAAATACATTTAAACTAATAATGATATCAGCTATTTATGAACACTCATCAAATTTTATGCTAAAACAAAATCATAATTTATTTTTAAGAATTTTAAATGTTCAACAGCTCTAAAGATGTTAAAGCTAAAGTCACTAAACTTTCTCACAGGACTAATTATTACTTATATAACAAGAAAATTGTATTTTATTTCCTAGTTTATATTTGCTGTATTTTTAATTGTTTATTAAACCTACTTCACAGAAGTGTTTTATTTAAGTTTTTAATGATAAACAAGGGTAAAGGAAATATAAATAAGGGACAACACAAATTTGTTTCTTCAGTTTATCCATGTTTTAAATGTCTTATAAAAGTATCGGATTGGGACTTGGTATCGGCAGATACACAAAATCAAATGACTCGGAATCGGATCGGGCCCAAAAAAACCTGATCGGGACATCCCTAATTGTAATGACATCTGTGTCACCAACTTGCTGCAATCACAGTTGAAACGGCTCCAGCTCTTTTTATTGATTTATTTTCTCTTTGAGCTGCACGTGGTTGGTCAACATTAGAGATGGGATTTCTGCAGGGTTCTCACAGGGTCTGAAAAAGCCAAAGAAACATTGAATTCATGAATGTGGAAATAATACCTTAAAAAACCTAGAAAAGTCTTGAATTTATATTTCTGAGCCTTAAAAATTGGGCTTTTAAAATTTTACTTTATCATGTTTCTAATAAAAAATTACATTTTTTAACTATGAATTCTTTGATTAATTGATGTAAATAAAGAGCATCAGAACCAGTCGTGATGCAGCGATACACTGGATGTCCACTGCTGGCTGAAAGACAATAGGAAACTAAAAAGAAGCTCTACAGCATCACAGTACAGAACACAAACAAAAATGAGAGAAGCTTCAGTTTGGATGATGGAGAAATGCACATTTAACGCAACATTGAAGAATAAAACATCTTTGAGGTTTATTACACGTCTGTAAAAAGAGACTTCAACTTGGATCAATGCTAAATCTACAAAGCACTTAAAGATGGAGCTGAAATTCTCCCATGATTCATTGCTGTTTGGAGCAGAGCTGAGCAGAAAGAGGAAGTGGACTTTTTCTGCTGATTGTTCAGAAACATCAGTTGGTTTAGATGCAGCCACAGGCTGATATTTGACTTTCACACAACTGGACTTCTTTACTGAAGCAGCTGCATGTTGTCCTGAATGTTCCTGAATGTTCTTCTTCTCTGCTTCTGCTGGACTCTTCTGATCTGCTGCTGTTGATTCACATCTTTGGACTTTTTCCAAACTTTCTGATCTTCTTCAGCTCTGAACACTTTAGAAGAACTGAATGATGAAAAACATGAACTTTGTCTTTAAATGAAACTCTTTCTTCTGGATTCAGGTTGATGAACTGCAGATTGTCAAAGATCAGCTGTGCTGCTCTGGTCACAACTCTGAATTTAAACCCATCCCGCCTGACAGAACTGGACCTGAGATACAACAACCTTCAGTCTTCAGATGTTCAGCAGCTCCAGGATCTGGTGAAGAGTCCAAACTTCAAACTGCAGTCTCTGAGGTCAGTAGAGGGTTGGAGTCAGTCCAGCTGCTTCGAGATGTTTGGTCCTAAAGTTAGTCTGAGAGCAAAGATGCAGAGTTTCCTGTGAAGCTGCAGCTTCTCAGTGAAGCTCTGAGGAGAATGATGACAGGCTTCAGGACAACAGTCAGCCAATCAGAGCAGCAGAAGCTCCAACAGGTGAAGATGACAGGAAGCTGCTGCTCTGAACAGAACTGAAGCTTCTGCTGCTCTTTCTGCTGCTGTGCTGCATCACTGACTGACACGCCACCATCAGATAGAGACAACAGTGCTTCTGCTTTCTCTTTGCAGCTGGAAGTACGGAAGAATGGACAGTTATTGTGCTGCAGCTCCCCCGGTGGAATAATGGAGAACTGCACTTCATCTTCTCATTCTAACTTGGAGTGTTGGGAAGTCTTCTGCTTCTCTTTCTATTTGGAGCTTCTCTTAACTTTGTCCACACACTCTTGCTGTAGTTTTCTCCTCATGTGTTTTGAAACTGTTTCTCTGAATGATCTGTGTTGGTGATTCATCAGATTCAGACATGATGGTTTCCTGCAGAAGCTCAGAAGTCTTTTCTGGTGTTTCTTGGACTCCTGCACGTCTCTGTACCACAGAGTGGACCAGCATTCTCTGAACATCCTTCAGCTGGTCCAGAAAGCAGCAGCATGGTTGTTGACCAGAGAAAGAAAACCTTCCAGCAGTTCTGGCCTCAGGATTCTCCATCTGGGAGCATTTTGGTTCTTCTTTTTCATCTTTATCAGACCTTTCAGAACCACGAAGTGGACTGAGTTCCTCTGATTAAAGGCTGCTGGGTTTTGTATTTTGTTCATTATTTTACAGGATTTTGTTCTATTGTAACCATGGTAACTGTGGGAACCGCACTCCTGTTTACTTTGAGTCCTGAAGCAGAAATCCCACTAGAACTAACAAAAGTCTCTCAGTTGAATCATTTTTATATCATCTCTGTTCTGTCGATGATAAAATATTGACTCATGCAGTTTGAAAGACTCAGAGTTTTAGTTTGATGTTTTCTACAGTTTTATGATTGAACTTCCTTTTTCTTTGGTGTTTTCTGGGCAAAACTCTGTTCTTTTTCATGCTGACAGCATTTTTTATCTGCAGTTTTAAATAAGTTTCTTCTAAATCCAGTAGAATCTGATCATTTTCTAGAAAGTCTGAAACTAGTAGAAACTTTCTGAGCATAAAGCCTGTTTTCTCCAGAGGACATGAATGAACAGAGTGGATGTTAGTGAGGAATGACAGAGAATCACTTTGATGCAGCTGCTGCAACAACACTAACTGCATTGAAGCAGGAGGGAGAAGGGAGACACCTGCTGGCTGTTTCCAGAACTGCATCTTAGTGTCTAAAGGTTCAAACTGAAAGCTGTCTGTCAAATTCCTGCAGCCTGTTTGGATCTAATAAATGCTCTTTTGAATCAACACTGTGTTTGAGATTGATTTAGTCTTTATTCTATCTTTGACTCACAAACAGACTTTAATCTTTAGCCTTCCCCTCATCCTGTTAAAGCTGTTCTAATATTCACGTGTTTGCTTCATTCTCAGTAGAAATGGGTTGAAAAGAGCTTTGGAATGTTTAGTTGGTGCTGATGTCTTTCTAGATGGGGGCAGAACAGATGAGAGCTCCTCCCTCCAACCAAAATTAAACTAGAGAAGCCAAACAACAGAAATACAGATCTATAAATATACATCTATGTAACATTCTCAGGATATTTACACATGTAAATAGTTCAGTCATAATTATTAATGATAAATAGACATTACAGAACATGACACATTTATACAACTAAATATGAAGTATTTTAAACTGAGTTTAATTAAGTGATTCTAGCAATAGTTGGAGGAAGCAAACATATAATCCCAACCAACTATTAGACTAGAATTAATTTTTCATTTTTCTATAATTATCATTATTCAGTTCTTAACTTCTGATCATTAAGAAATCCACAACTATTGAGATAATCAAATGAAAAATATTAAGTACATATTATCTATATAAGAAGATATAACATTACTTCAAAGTATCAGAATTGTGTACACATAGTTAAAATATTTTTAAGAAATGATTAAAAATATACAACATTTGATCCTCAGTAATCCTTCATCTCATTCTGGAACATTTAAATAAAATACTTTGACTTACCAAAGAGTGAGCAGTGACTCTGTTTTAAACTGAATCAATAATGAACATTTTGGTTCAAAACCATCAAAACATTCCAGGACGCCACTTCCTGTCAACAAATCTACAAACAAGCATTTGCTCTAAATCATCTTCAATGACACTCAATGACCACTAACATGAGAGGAGAAAAGGTTTAGTGTATCTTAAAGAGATTAAAACAGACAAGAAATTCAACACTGTTTGTGCTTTTTCTGTTTGATGAAGAATTTCCTGTATTGAGATTTATTTATTTTCTATTATTTTTAGTGCTTTAGTTTTCCTGACCTTTAATA
>NW_023416961.1:93756-94259 GCF_002922805.2 Oryzias melastigma | reverse complement strand
CAGGAGGGCAGTTTTAAGTTGTTGCTGGTATGCCGAGTTCGGGTTTGGATCCTCCTCCAGTCCACTGTAGGCTTTGAAGACTTCTTCCAGGCGCCCGAAATACTCGTCCACTGGTTCCTCTTCCTTCTGTCTGGTTTGTCCAATCTTGATAAAGTTGGTGGTTCTCCTCCAAGTTCGTTCGACCCTGGCATAAAAGTGATCCAGCTGCGTAGCTAATGTAGGATCACCTCCAGGCAGCCAGGCGTTGTGTCCATCCTTTCCAGTGAAGTCTCCTTTGACCCTCGTGAGGTTATGTTTCAGACTCTTCTTCAGGGTTTTTTCAGCTTCCCATCCATTTAGGACGTAGGATGCCATAAGGAGTTTATGATTCTCCACCCACTGTCGAGGGTCCACAGTAGGATCCCCCAACCCGGAGCACGCATCAGTGCATTCCTGCTCGGTCCATGGGCGGTAGACCGTCATGATGGGACTGGAGCCCTGTACATTGGGGTCATGGTGAGGGT
>NW_023416961.1:87938-89753 GCF_002922805.2 Oryzias melastigma | reverse complement strand
AGAACATTTATAGAAATCTTTTTAGGGAAGAAGTCATTCCTAACATTATCTAAAATAAATTACTTAACAATAAAAGATTTGTTTACAAGAGAACGAATGTTCAAAACAGCAAAATTCAAAATGTTATCCGAGTGCAGGTGACTTGTTTCATCTTTTGTGTCCGGCTTTATGTTTATGGGATGGAGATGTCTGATGGTGGACCTGAGCCAGAGAGGTTTGTAAATTCTGCTTGTTATGTGGACTGGAATGGGTTGTTCGACTGAAGATGGGTTATTGCAGTGGTCCAGTCATTTGTTGAACAGTTTGGTGGAGCGGAGTGTAAGTTCAATTTTCATACAAAGCAGATGAAATCCGGTTCTGTTTGGATGGATGCCGTCTGGTCTGAAGAGATATGATCTGTTGTACAAGGTGGTGAAATTATCAACATATGGAATATTGTTAGTGGTGCAGTTTCTTTTAAGCCAGATGTGGAGTTGTTGCAGACGGCTGAATTTAATGTCTCCAAAGTGGGTAGATGGAAGCTGACCGGAGATGATGCACTGCTTGTTTTGCTGTTGGATGGTGTGGATGAGGGTGATGAAGTCCCTCTTGAGGGTCTCAGACTGCTGGAGCTTGAGGTCGTTCACATCTGCATGGACTATTATTGTGTGAATGGAAGGGTTGTGAAGGACGAGTTGGTGGGCAGAGGTGGTGATGTCATGGACGAGGGTGCCTGGGTGACAGAAGGTTCGGCTCCTGTTAACGCGGACATGGCAGACCATGGAGGTTCCAACGACGAAGGAGTCTGGAGGATCCCCGCGGCCGTTGGTCCTGGGCGCCGAGGTAAGCGGGCCTGTCGCTGCAGGAGGACGAGCAGGAGTCGATGTTACACCAATAACAGACAGGAGGGTTCATGCTGATTGGCCTAGATTCTATCCAGTCAAATTACTACATTTATCTAACATGGGAGACAGAAGAGCATGAGCCCGCCACCGAGGCTCATGCTCGTTTAACCTCGATTTTGCGGGACTTCCAGTGAAATGGCAATGCGGACACATTGGGTTTTTTAACCTCGTGGTCTCTGCCCCCGAATTAGTGTTATAAAACCAACTTTAACCACAAATAATTCCCAATGTAACAAAGAGAAACATTTGACTAGACCATATTTTGCAAAAAGAAAGGGAAGTGTGTGGTGCTAGTGGTTCTTTTGCATTTTTTATATCAGCACGACAGAGATGGCTAACTGAAAAAGAGTAGCTAAGCTAGCAACGGCTTCTGGTCATGCTAATTTGTCTGAACATGACTGCACAGCAATGGAGACCTCCAACAGTAATCCTGGTTCGAGAAAAATCCCCCCTGCTACTCCAACAAAGTCTTCGGTTCCTCCAAGGAAGATGAAAATTTCACCGGAACAAACATAAATGTCCATTGCATTTGTTAGGTGATTGAAAAGGTGACGGACAACAGAGACACATTTGGTGCAGCAAAGGAAAACCTCCGTGATGGTCGCTGCAGTTGCAAAACTGGCTCAGATAAACACAGTTGACATCAAAGAGTGCAAGACACAAATAAAAACTGTTGAAAAGGAAATGCCACAACGTCTTAAAGATGACAAGGAATTAAAAAACAGGGTGTGACGGTGTAGCACCGTTAGCTGATAGCTGCACTTACGTTCCTCTCTGTCCCTGTCCCTCTGCAGGTCCCCCTGGGTGCACACAGGGTTGCCGACTTGCAGTGGCGGTTCTACACTGAATTACTCCCCGGGCGAGACCCTCCCCAGCGCCCCCCGCCCCCCTCCCCAACTGAATTTTGTTTGTCCGTTGCCATGTTTTCCTT
>NW_023416961.1:74846-85495 GCF_002922805.2 Oryzias melastigma | reverse complement strand
AAATAACTTTAGTTAACATGAACGAGATATAAATAATTTTCTGATGGACTACTAAATTTGAGTAGAATGAATTAAATCTAAATGTGTCACCTGTAAGAGGGGCTTGAATCATTTTTTTGAGTGTATGGATAACTGGTATATTGAATATACGGCGCAAACATCACTTTTAAATTACCTAATTGACGCACGAATCACCAATGAATTACATATAAACAGCAAACGCTTCATGTACGATTGTTGTAATGTGTCTACACCAAGAGGGAGTCTTTCGTCAGGTCTTTTGTGGGGTGGTGTCTGGTGCTGCCTGGTTGTGGGAGGGGGCAGAGTAAGGTTGGATGCTGATACACCTCCGGACAGCTACAGGTCCTATGTAACAGCTGTGTGACAAGTCTTGTATGTACTTCCCCAAATTTCTGAACAGTAGGTTAAGTACGGCAACACCAGAGAATTATACAGTATCTGGCGTGATCTGAGGTTCAGAATATGTTTCACTTTGGCCATGACTGAAATACTTCTTGATATTTTTGTTTGTAAAGAACTAATATGCTGCTTCCAGGAAATCTTGTCGTCTATTGTCACGCCCAAGAATTTGATATGATTCACTGTTTCTAATGTTACTCCTGCTATTCTTATTTTAATTTGCTCTTTTGTATTGTTTTTACCAAAAAACATGATTTTAGTTTTGTCCAAATTAAGTGATAGCTTGTTTCTATCAAACCAGTCCTTTAGATTGTACATTCCTCTGGTCACTTTAGCGAGGAGTTCCTGGATATCTGTGTCAGAAAAAAGGATGTTTGTATCATCTGCAAATAATACGAATTTCATTTCGTCTGATGTTTTGACTAAATCATTGATATAAAGATTAAATAAAACCGGCCCAAGCACTGAGCCTTGAGGGACACCACACACAATGTCCAGAACTGTTGAGTTATGGTCTCCCATTTTCACAAATTGTTTCCTGTCTTGTAAATAGCTTTTCACCCAGTGTAAAGCTGGTCCTTGCACTCCCAGTTTATCCATTTTATGAATTAGAATGTCATGATTTATTGTTTAAAATGCTTTTTTTAAATCTATGAAAGCTCCTATTGCATATTGGTTCTGTTCTGTGATATTAGTTATTTCCTCTGTTAATTCCATTAAAGCCAGTGATGTTGATCTGTTTGCTCTAAAACCATACTGGCTGTCTGTAAGTAAATTATATTTATCGATGAATTTGCAAAGTCTAGTTTTAAAAAGTTTTTCCAGGATCTTAGAAAACTGAGGGAGGAGGGAGACAGGCCTGTAATTTGTGAACTGATGTTTATCTCCAGATTTGTAGAGTGGGATTATTTTAGCAGTTTTCATTTTCAGAGGAAATTGACCATTCTGGAATGATAGATTGCATATGTGAGTCATGGGTTTTGAACTTCCTTCGATTACCTTCTTGACTAACATCATGTCAATATCATAGGAGTCTGTAGATGTTTTGTTCTTACACTGCTTAGTGACTTCAATTACTTCTTCTTCCTCCACCTCTTCAAGAAAAATAGTGTTAATATTACTGTCTGTTAAATGAGGACCCTTGCTTAATGTTGGAATTTCCTTAGCCAGACTTGGTCCAATATTAGTGAAGAAGGTATTGAATAAATTAGCAACATTTTTTGGATTTGTGTGTGTGGTTTCCCCATCTAGTACATGCTTGGGATAACTTGCATATTTTGTAAAATATTTAATATGGTCCACAATATTATGGTCCAATTTGTTTTTATATGTCTTATATCTCCTCTCAGCTTCATCACTTCTGTGCTTTATAAATTCTTTGTATAAATTATTTTTTTTCTTACAGGCATTTTTTTATCCTTTTGTAATCCATAAACTGTTTGCATGTTTAACTTTACTTCGGTAAACCTGTATTGGGCAGTTTTTATCATATAATAGTTTAAATATTTTTAAAAATTCCTCATATCCTTTATCTACATCTTTTTCGTTGTAAATTAAGTCCCAGTTATACTCCAACAAATCCCTTTTTAATGCATTCAAAGACTTTTCAGTTCTAATTCTCCTTGATTTTAGCCTGTTATCACTTTCTAACTTCTTATACTTGATGTTATAGGTTGCAAAGACAGGTAAGTGATCACTGATATCATTTATAAATAACCCACTAACAATATAATTATCAATGACATTGGTAAATATGTTGTCTATTAATGTTGCTGTTTGAAGTAATTCGTGTGGGTCTGCTAATCAGAGGATGTAAGCCATTACTGTACATGATATTAATGAATTCTTCGGATGTTTTATGTCTGTCTACATTCAGTAAGTCTATGTTAAAATCTCCACATAGAAACATAGTTTTTTGACTCATATTGGTAAAATTTTCTTCTATCCAAGCATTAAAAGTATTCATGTCAGAACCTGGTGCCCTGTATAAGCAACCTACTGTTATATTTTTGTTTTTCTCCATTGTGATCTCAATTGCAATACATTCAAACACATTGCTCACCACATCAGATAAATGTTCTATCAACTTATAATTCAAATTTGTGTCTACGCCCAGAGCGACACCACCTCCATTTTTTATTTCTCTACTTTTATAAATGACTTCATAGCCTTCAATGTCAAAGTCCACTCTCCTGTCATTGTTAAACCATGTTTCTGAGACTGCGATTATACTGAAGGTTTGTGAAAACTGCTTCAAGTAGTCCTTGATTTTATGGAAATTGGCATACAAACTTCTGCTATTAAAATGAATAATGGAGAATTTGTTAGTATTCATCTTTGCACTATTAAATTGTTCCTCTGTATAGTACTGACAGTTGTGATTATCATTATAAAAAAAATGTATTTCATGATCAATGTCGCCCTTTTTCACACCTTCATTGTCCTGGGAAGCTGGAAATTCTAATTTATCATATTGTGCAATCTTTTCTAACAAATAGCTGTATTCATCTGGTCTGAGTGAAGTATCTGATACCATGATGTCAGGTCCATGTCTCAGTCAAAGTTGTATATTTTAAGATTTTGGTGTGCTAGCACGAGGATGGATGATCAACCTGTCATGTCTTAAGTAGGCAATATCTCCTCTCTGCCTTGATGCTTTTAATTCTGGCATCAGTTCTTTCCTTTTTCGTCTTACTGATTCTGTGTAGTCTTCGTTTATATAAATCTTTGTACCTTTGAGGGACTTTGCCTGTTGCAAGATTGAGTCCCTGTCTTTATATCACAGAAATCTCAGTACGATGGATCTTGGACTTCCTCCTCCAGGCTTTCCAGTTCTATGTGCTCTTTCAATTTCTATATTCTGCTGTAAGTGCATTTTTTCCCTGATAATCTGCTTCACTTTCTCTTCTGTTGTGGCCCAGGATTCCTGTGGTGATTCCTCAATTCCATCCATCACTAGATTGTTTCTTCTGGATTGACCCTCCAAGTAGTCCATTTTGTCAGTGACAGTTAGCAGGCTATCACACATTCTATAAACATCTGACTGGAGTGTGTTACATTGATCAGCTTATTTCACAATTTCGCCTTTATTTCCTCCACATCTTTCTGAGTATATTCCAAGCTTGTTTTTATTTCCTGCACTTCCCTTGTTAACGTGTCTAGTCTGGTATTTGTTGTGTCCATTATCACTTTGACAAAACCTTTGAGCTGGCTTTGCTGCTGCTGGAGCCTGGGTCCCCCGCCCGCCGGTGTCCGCGTCTGGGTTCGCTGCTGCTGGAGCCTGGGTCCCCCGCCCGCCGGTGTCCGCGTCTGGGTTCACTGCTGCTGGAGCCTGGGTCCCCCGCCCGCCGGTGTCAGCGTCTGGGCTTGCCGCTGCTGGAGCCTCCGACCATAGATCCCTTATGTCAGAAGAAGAAAGTTTGGGCAAAAAACTGTGTTTCAGACCATAAATAGTAACTTTAAAAAAATATATTCTTAAAAGAGTTTGGAAAATTCATGTCTGTGAGTTTATTTATTTATTATTTTTTTAACTTGTCCTGTCCAACAGCTGAGCCAACAGATGTGGGCTGAGAGCTTCTTGTGTTGGGCAGATTTTACTGTCACAACAGGGATTTATTGAGCATAAGCCTCTGTTGTATTTAATGCTAAACTTTATTTATTATGTTATTTTATTTTTATTTTTTTGTTTGTTTGTTTTGCATGGAATTCACATCAAATTCATGTAAATCCTCTTTGTTTTGACAAGCGCTAAAGTAGCTTTATTTTAAGGGAACTCCAGATAGATTTGGTATCTTCAACACTATTTTGAACCATTTCTTTGTTCAGTTTTTGTAGATTAGGTCTCAGGACATGTAAATGTTATCAGAAAGTACACGTTTTAACATTTTGCTTATGTTCAAAGTTTAAAGATGTTTTGTTTTAATAAATAGGCCTCCATGACCAAGTGTTTTGATGTTGCTTTTATAAATATGTGTGAAGTACATTATATGCTTATTGAATATATGAGGTGTTTCCAAAAATTGGTTTAGCTTTTATCTTGTTGTTTTTGCCGTTTTTCTTTTCTTTTTTTTTTTTAACTTTTTGCTGATCCAAAACATCTGAACCATGACCCTAAAAATGCGACACCGTGAATGTAAAAGCTTGAAACTTTGTTTGCTTTAGTTTAGGATGAAAAACATTTTGTTTATTATTAATATTAAATACATTTCAGTTTGCTATAATGCCTGAAGTTGTCCCTGTTTGCTTATCTAAAAGTGTCTTAATGTGAACGCAAAAGTAAATATAACTGAAATGAACCCAAAATATACCGAGTGGAACTGAAGGCTATTTTTATAACTGGACCCATTGAAATTTTAATTGGTTACCCCTGTTCTAGAGCAATAAGTTGATTTGATAGTTGAGGCGCCCTAGTGCACATTTCATTAACGTCACATGGAAATGGGCAGTTTTAAACAGCAAATTAAAAAACATAATGATAATAATAAACTGGGTTTTTATTGGGGGGGGGGGCACGTGGGTAAAACACCCTTTTGAGTAAAGACTTAAAATTCCTGAATTCCTTGAATTCAAGATTCATGATGCTGAGATTGTGAAGACAGAATTGCTCTTTCAACTGACCAGAAATAAAAACTCTGGAGTTTTTCTTACATATGCTGCAAAAAATGCAGAAGACAATAGCTGGAGCAAAAAGAACAGCAAAAAGGCCCAGAACAATCCCAACAGCAATATGTGTTCCTCCTACAAAAAGCAGAGCACAGTCAATCAACAGAGTCACAAATGACACAAACTGTTCTGGGTTTTAGAGGTTTTTGTGAGTCTGTGTGTTTCAACAAACCAGATTCATCATCGGTCAGGAGAGGATTCTGCAGCTCGGTGCTGTTCTCAGAGCTGACAGAATTTTCCAGACTGCAGATGAACGTTTTCTCCTTCGTCTCCTAAAGACAAAAGTTCAGAAGTTTCACCGTCGAGATCAAGAGTCCAGATTTTTCTGGAGAATATGTGTTTTTGCTTCCAAAAATTTAATTTGGTCAAGAAATCCTTTTTTAATAGTTTGTGGTTGAATGTCAAACATGTTTCCTGTACCTCTGTGATTTCTAGAGCCCCGCCTCCTTTTCCACGCCTGTTATCACGAATCCAGAAAACCTCAACACCTCCCATATCCTCCGTTCTGTCAAACGTACAGGTGAGAGTACATTTGGTTTGCTTTGATTTACAGTCATGAGTAATGTTGGGTTTGGGGACTGGAGCTGGAGCTGAAATGAGAACAAATAAAAAGCTTGTTTTGATGAATAAAATACATCAAATCAAAGTTATAGTAAAACAAACCGTAACTTACAGAAAACTCGGAGTGTTACAGCAGCTCGGACGTTGTTGTTAATCTCTGGAGTGTACGAGCCTTCGTCCTCCAGTCTCAAATCATTTATCATCATTTCTCCTGTTCTAGTGTTTAAGCTGCAGCGACCTGAGAGAAGACAGATATTTATGCTGAATTTCTCAGAGAAAGGCTTTGATTTTTGTTTTATTTTAATTTTAGTTTTCTGCTCTGAAGCTAAAGCCAGTCCTACAATCCCATTTCACTCAAATGGAACAGATCTGATTCTTTTGACTGTAATAGTTTATTACTGGAAAACTATGAAGTTCTCACCGTTAAACCTAGGATAGAAAGTTGCAATCCCTCCAAACCATTCTGCAGCTAAATCAGGTCCATGTTTCCATGTAATGCTGGAGATCGCCGTTTCTATAACACCTGGACTGAGGACCACCTTGAAGCCCTCTAACACGTCAAGTACCTTCTCTGTGAAGCAAAAGTTAAAGACAAATGAATACCATCAATAATAATCATTTTCAGATCAACCTCATTTAGATTCCAATTTTTTTCTAATCATATAACATTTATATGGAGAGAAAATAGTTTAACTGGCAGGGATGGAGGTGGAGGTCCCAAATGCAGGAGACAAGACTTGGTGGCAGAAACTTAGACATTTACTAGATAAACTTAAACATGACAAACCCATGTGAGAACAAATCAGTGATGTAGCAGAGCAGATGACCTGAAAATGAAGAACTGAAAACCAGACAAAAGCCAGCTGTGGATGATTAACCTGAACATGGTGAGACTGACGGGGAAAAACACTAGATTAGATTAGATTAGATTAGATTAGATTAGATTAGATTAGATTAGATTAGATTAGATTAGATTAGATTAGATTAGATTAGATTTGATTAGAAATGTCTTATTTCAACCAATCAAGAAGAAAAACAAATACATTAATGTGCAATACAATCAATTATCAGAAGACATGTCAAACACAGGATAATAAAGAGATTACCTAAAAGGGAGTGGCAGGAAGTGAATTTATATAGTCCCAACCCGGCTCAACCATTTCCCTTCCGTGTATTATCACTATAAGTTCAGACATTTAAATCTTTCCAGCAAAGATTCAGATTATTAGGAAACCCTGAAGTAACAATAAATCACATGACTATTTAAGTAGATATAACACTATTTCAGACTTTGTCATTGCATATGCAGATCTATTATCAACATTCAGACAAAATGTGCAGATTTTTTACCATTAAAGTAAAATCAATAATATAAATCAAGTACAAAACATCAAAAATATAAATTATTATTGTTTTTTTTTTTGGAAGAGTCTTTAATGTAAAGCAATTATCATGGGAATGTAGAATGTAGGCTCATTTCTTTATTTTTTTAATAGAAAAATCATTCAAATAAATCAGGTAATACAAAGTTTAAAAAATGTACAAATCCTTTTCATTAGAAAAGTCATTCAAGTATTTTCAATTGTAAAGTCATTAACATGAATCAAGTATCAGTTATCAAAAGTGTGTGCCGATTATTTTCACTAGAAAGTCTTTTTTTAACATAAAACACACCTAAGGGATCCAAGTGAGCTGCTGCTTAAGTAAAACTTTTTTTGCCTGGTTACCAAGCGTTAATCACCACCTCCTTAAGATCGTGATTGGTCAACAGAGCCTTTTCACGGTGACGTTGGATAAAATGGTGACATCAATAATATAGTTTGGAGGACATGCTGGTACTATGAAGAATGTGATCCCATTTGTCTTTCAGCTCCAGAATCACATTGTCTTGTCTCCTGTCAACATTCATGGAGGAGCTGGACGAGTATACTCCATGATTAACGGCACTTTTTGATACCAAGGGTGGAGCTACTGATCAGAGCTTGCAAGCCATTCTATGCAAGGTATTTATGATGTACTTTAACTTAACTGCTGCTGTTCTTTATTTTTAAAGTGCAGATGAAATAACAGATTTTGTTTGATCTACTTTTTTTTAATCTTCCATGTCTATTGATTGCTCTTTAGGAAATGCTGCATATTTTTATGTGAGCACTTACTTTTCAAAAGTGTTTGGTCATTTCCAAAACAACTTAATTTGTGTTCACTTTAATCATGTCGCATTCTTTCCATGCAATATTCAAAATACAACACTGAAAACAGTTTTATTACTGCAGCTTCCAGCAACCCCAGCATTCGTGTGACCAGAGACGTGGTCATCAGAGGTCTAGTGATGAAGGAATACAATGTAAATTGAACCACCCCACCCCTGTCTTAACACCTTTTCTAATTTATTTGTTTGGAAAGTCATATTACGAAAAACATCCATATTTAAAAACCCCTCCAAAAAATATAATATCATTTCATATCAAGTTCATTAATTCCATTGAAAAACAACTTTGACAGTACCAGTATATAGATTTAGGGCCCAGTGTTAAACTGATTTCAAGCATTTATCTATTTTTACTTAAATTGGATTTCAGCTCATAAAACCTATGAAAACAGAATTACAGAAAATTAGAATATATTGGATAGATTACTTCTAAAAAGTAATTGATTATATTACTTACTAGATCAAAGTTGTAATTAAATTACTTTACTCATTACCTATTTGAAAAAAGAAATTCACTACTCATTACTTTACTTTTTTCCACTTGTATACAAATTTTCAAGGAGAAAGCGGCTCACACAGGATCCCTTGACTTTCATTTTACCTTTTTAAAAAAAAAAAACCAAAGAGCTTGTGCAAAATATAAACACTGTAGGAAAGTCTTTTATATTTATGTGTTTTATTTTTGAAAGACACTTTTTGAAATAATTTCCAATTTGAGTAAGTTTCTGTTTTGAGACTGCACCCCCACTTATGTTGCTGCTGTGTGTGCATTAATAAGCTAAAGTAAGTCTATATATTTTTCTGATATTGAGTTAAAATTGCCTAATCATTCCTTGATGCTACACATGTCTTCATTCACTGCATCCATAAACCTCCTCTTTGGTCTTCCTCTAGACCTCTTTCCTGCAGCTCTAGACTCAGCATCCTTCTACCAATATATTCACTGTCTCTCCTCTGAACATGTCCAAACCATCTCAGTCTGGCCTCTCTGACTTTATCTCCAAAACCTCTAACATGTGCTGTCCCTCTGATGTATTCATTCCTGATCCTATCCATCCTGGTCACTCCCAAAGAGAACCTCAGCATCTTCCGTTTGAGTCTGGACATACCTGATGCAGATAAGAAAAAAGGAAAACAAAGATCTGGAAAACAAGTACTACCATGATGTGACCGTGACGGTCTGGATTTGGACAATGTGACTATGCTTCAAATAATAAATACTTGTTTAGGGGAATCTTTCAGGAATGTTGAGTTTATTGTCCGAAACAAAAGTGAAAAATATTTTTCTGTACTGTTGTATTACCTTACTTTCTTGATTGTACTTTCTAAACTTTTATGTTTTGGATGTTTCAGGACACTGACAAAGACTGCGTGCAGGTGGACGTTGGCAGTCACTGTTTTAACCCTTCTGCTCTCTTTGGGGTCCAGATGACTCCACCCACATATTGATGTGTGATTCCTTCCATGACAAATGTGGACAAAGGTGGAGAGGATTTTATGTCTGCCATGGACATTAGTGAAACTCAGAAATCAAAGATAAAAAATAGTTCAGCGCACTGTCTTGTGGGGTCCAGATGACCCCACTTTTAATGTAAACAAACTAAGGAGAGAGGAAGGTTTAAGAAAGTGGCAAAGAAATGTCTAATTTTTACTGGATATTAATCACAATCTAACTTCAAAGTGGCTACATTGTATGTTGTGTCTTATGTTTTTCAAATAAATGTACATGTGAATGTACCATTGCAAGTATACACAGAAAATCTATTGTATGAGTTACAAATCACCTACTGCGCAAACAAATCCATGAGACTATTTTCTCTCCATACATTTACATCAAATTCATGCAAGTAGGATTCACAAATTTATCAATTAAAGTCATTTCGGGATTAAAATAGGATTATAATTAAAGCAAAAAGAACCACTGAATGGTCATGTATGCTGAAGGAATCAAACAGTGACACTCTTCAAAGAAACCCCAATTTATCTCCAAAACAAAGACGTTTAAACAAAATATCAGATGTAACCTGTACTGAAGCCACATTTAAATTCAAGCCAGCAGGCTTCACAAACAATAGGTTTCCATAGTCATTCTTACACCGCTGGACTTAATAAATGTGTTCTCCAAATTTGACATATCTGCATCAAATTTATTATTTCAGTTTACTTTAGTAAGCAAGTTTACATTGTGCACACGCAGATTTAATCAGATGCTGTTAAATGTCTGTTTTTAATGTTTCTCTTGAGTTGGACAGCCACCATTTTGTAAATGACAAAAACTAAGAAATATTTACATTTTTGCTGCCAATTATCAAAATGTAAGGGGATTTAAAAAAGCATGTTAATATTTTAAAACATTTTTCATAACTTTGATAGCTGTTGATCGCACATATTTCAAAATATTGCCAACAATATTTTAAATAATGACTTTTTTTTAACATATTTTTGTTTCTATCACTCAAAAACATAGGAAAACATTGCTAAAGTGTTTTCTCGAGCAAGAAATGTATTTGTTGTTGTTTTTATTCAGTCTTTCATTATAGAAGAAACAATAAACTTGAAAACCTAGAATTTGATCCTCAAGGTCAACGTTCATTATTACTAACTAAAGGAAATCATTCTGACAGATTAGAGTTCCGGTTTAAAATTCAGACTTTTATTTTGGTAAATGCGGATTAGGATTCCAGATCATTCTCACTGAGAAAATTAAAACTTACCAGAGTACACGTCGGTTGGAAACCAGCTGGCTAAAAACAAGATTCCTAGCATGGGGATCAACGGCATTGTCATAAAGTAAAAG
>NW_023416961.1:69548-74729 GCF_002922805.2 Oryzias melastigma | reverse complement strand
AAGCCAAACGGAACATCGCAAAAAGCTTCTTCCTTGTTTGAAAGGAACGAATGAAAGTGAAACTTAACTCGGTTGTGACGCCGTAAATAAAAAAAAAACGTATCAGAGCAGATTCCTTCACGTTTATGTTTTAAACCCTCTGATGCATAATTTATGAAACTCTTTGTCAAGAGTTTTTTTCACGAGTTTTTTTTTTCTTCTCCGGACTTGAAAAAAGTGTTAAGTTTTTCTTTTTCACTCCCAAAAAATGTTTTGTGTTAAAGTTCAAACATTTCAACTGATTACATGAAAAACCATGAGAAACCATGTCCCAGAAAATGACAGTAGTTTTTATTTTAACATAATGAAAAGACCACTGGGAACACTTTGACAGTAGATCAAAAGATGATCAAACTGGATCTTTAATGAGCTACAGCAGGGGTCACCGACCTTTTTGAACCTGAGAGCTACTTCGTGTGTACAGAGTCATACGAAGGGCTACCATTTTGAAATGACAAATTTTGCTTAGTTATGGTTAGTTATACATTATTAATAATGAATAAAGATACTCCTCTATGTGAAGACACCATCATTTAATCATCAATGAAAACAACATAGGAAACAGATATTTATATTTGGCACTTAATTAATCCCAGTAATTGTTATATTTTCAGATGATCACTTAAATTACTTTATTTCATGGAAAAAAATGTCAAATTTTCTCTATGTTGTTCCATGTTTATCAATTATGTAAAGAAAAATCAACTTCCACATTTTTAAATAAATCTTGTCACATTTTGAACTAATGACCAAATCTGCAGCATTTTTACCAAAGTAATGATCTTTGAACTGGAGTAGGTCAGAGGTCATCTAAAGTTCATGTATCATCAACATATTTTTAAGATGTTTTCATTTACGAATCTATCTAAGTGCAAGTGTCATTTAAAAAAAATGCAACAGAATAAAATGTCATTTTAGGTGCAACTCACGCAGCTAGATGGAAGAAGGAGAGGAGGAAGGCGGGTTCGTAGGGAGAGAGAGAAGAGGAGAGTCACTAGTGTTGGACTGAGAGTTGGGACTTTGAATGTTGGAACTATGACAGGAAAGGGTAGAGAGTTAGTGGACATGATGCAGAGGAGAAAGGTAGACATACTGTGTGTCCAGGAGACCAGGTGGAAAGGTAGCAAGGCTAGAAGTTTAGGAGCAGGGTTCAAGTTGTTCTATCATGGTGGAGATGGGAAGAGAAATGGAGTAGGAGTTATCCTAAAGGAGGAGTTTGTTAGGAGTGTTGTGGAGGTAAAAAGAGTGTCAGATAGAGTGATGAGTCTGAAGATAGAAATGGAGGGTGTCATGTTCAATGTTGTCAGTGGGTATGCCCCACAGGTAGGATGTGAGCTGGAAGAGAAGGAGAAGTTCTGGTTGGATCTTGATGAAGTGATGATGAGCATCCCTGGAAATGAGAGAGTTGTCATTGGTGCAGATTTCAATGGTCATGTTGGTGCAGGAAACCGAGGTGATGAGGAGGTGATGGGCAGGTTTGGTATCCAGGAGAGGAATGTAGAAGGACAGATGGTGGTTGATTTTGCAAAAAAGATGGAAATGGCGATAGTGAATACATTCTTTGAGAAGAGACAGGAACATAGAGTGACCTATAAGAGTGGAGGTAGAATCAAATCAAATTTAATTTATAAAAAAGCGCTTCTCATATTTTGTGCAGTTCAAAGTGCTTTACATTAAAAACAAAAACATACACACAAAAAAATTCTTCTAACAGTAAAGCAGCCCAACAGCTTTGGATCAATAGTTTATGGTACAAGACAGTGAAGTCCACAGTCGCATTAAACAAATCTTATAAATAATATGATTTTCATTTTTTCCTTCCTAAAAGGTGAATAAGCTCCAAAGGCCCCTTCATCACCCACTGCAGGTAAGAAAGCTTCCTGTCCAGCTGCAGTACTCTGTTTCCATGGTGACCCAAATTTAAGGCAGTCAAGTAAAACACTTCCAAAAGTATTGGTAATAGGGAATGGGATTTCATGGTGACAGTACGTTCCAGGACTTGATTGATGTGAAGCGTTTGGCTACACGTGTAGACAGAATGTTCTGAAAGGTTTGTCAGTAACTTTTGGTTTCATCGTCTAACAGAAGAGGTTGGTTATTTCTTAACCAGGATAGAAAGCAGGAACTTCTACTTTCAGGTCCAGTCGAGTTTTTGTTGAAGATTCAGCTGCTTAGTTTCAGGTCAGAAGCTTTTCCTCCTCCAGACATTACCATGAGTGGGGATTTACTGCCCTCTGGTGGTGAAACAAGACTCCTGCAGCTGTAGAGGTCAATCCAGAAAAACTAAAGATCAGAAGGAATTTGGGGGATTTTTGAAGAAAACCAGAGTTTAAATGATGTTGAAAAACTATTTTAAAAGTTCAAGATCCTTCTGCCTCCTGATAAACCCAACTGAAGGACTTCAAAGAGGTGGGAGGGGCTTGCTGGACTTTTTATAAATGCCTGGAGGACAAATATGTGAAGGATTTGTATTTAGTGAATCTGAAACTCAGTTTTACATTTACAGAATCTAATGTTTTCAAAACACCTTTAAAAAGTAAAAAAGAAAATAAAATGTTCCTTCATCAAAACTTTAACATGTTCAGATTAAACACTGGTGGGAGAGCTGCTGTCATGTGACTACAGACCAGTTTTTAAAAGCACTTCATGACTGTTGGAGTGAGAGTCACTGAGGCTGGAGATGTCAGGCTTCTTGAGTCTGGGGATGATGGTGGAGGAATGTGGATTGATTTTTATTTATTCATTAAACTGATTAATTTCCTGATTTGTTATTTCTGCTGCTAAATCTGCTCCATTATTCACAAAAAAAGACGTTATTGAAGTTTTTTACTACATCATTTATATTTTACAAGTTTATTCAAACTGTTTAAGATATCCCACGTTCCTTTAAAATTTTTTGAGTGTATTATTTTTGTAATTGAGTAGTTAGTTAATTGAAAACCATTGAATAGAGATCGTTCTTCATTTTACCAGCGTTCAGTATTCCATGCATTCAGTGGACGACCATTTCTGTTGCAGTTGTGTTCCGTTTCTCTTACATAACCCTAAACATTTCTAGAGGTACTGGAGTTCCTGGGGTGGATAATCAATTTATCATATCTAAGAAATGCTGCTTTTATTTTGGGCATCAATTCCTTTCTATTTTGTTTCATCTGCAAAGACTTCATTTGTGTAGATAAGATAACTCCTCCTCCTAAATGCTGGCGTTTGTCTGAAACTGTTAACATGTTTTCATGAGGTCATCTTGTAGAGTTTTCTACGCTCCCCTCGTTTTGTTGAGTTTCATTTTATTTCATCAAATTCCGTTTGTGTGACTTAGGGGCTTAATTTTAATATTTTGTACATCTTAAATGATTACATCAAGTCTAACTTTAACTGCCACAATAAGAGTGTCAGTATTTGTTCTTAATTTGTCTGTTTAATTCTTATTTTGCATATTTATGTATTTTATTTTGTATATTTCTGAGAGGCGGAGCTTTTGTTAGACTGTGTCGCGCAGAAAACATTTGGTGTTTGTTGATTTCCATATGACAAGAAGAGATTAATCAAAGAAGATGGAAAGTTAAGACAGATGTTTCCTCAACGTCACCATGTTGGAGACGGATTGGTTCAAGTTGGACTGAGTCAATGTTTCTATGGGAACAATCAGGAGTAAGCTTGTAAACGTTTCTTCAAGCTTATAATGTGTACTTTTAAATTTAAAACAGTTTTCAAACGTTTATATTTTAGTTTTTAAGATCTATTTTTTACATTTAAAACCTGTTTTTTTCATTCACTTTAAAGTGTTCCCGATTTAACACTATATTGGCTCATTTCTGTTTGCGGATGAAGATTCAAAGCCAAAACTGGACCAGAGTTCTTGTGGACTGGTGTTATGCTAAAAAGTGCTGCCTGCAGATGATTTACTGTTAATGACAAAACAACAGAAAATCAAAAATATTCTCGGCTGTATTTTCTTGCTTGAATACAAACATAAATCACTGGGAGTCATTCTTTGGTGGTACACCACTCCCTTAAATCTGTCATTGTTTTTCCTCAATGGTTTGCCTTTGAGAGTAACATCAGAAGACACTTTTAAAATTAATAAACTGTTTGAGTATAACTTTTTGGTGATCCTTTACATTTTTTTTCTAATAATATCATCAGTTGATCCAGCCTGCATGAAGCAATATTATTTTATTTTGCTATATTATGTTATTTTATCATATAATACTTTACTTTTTCTTTTAGTTAAATGTCTGCTAATACATTTTACGTCAACTAAATTTAGTCCAAAAATGAAGCAGAAGACTTCCCAACACTCCAAGTTAGAATGAGAAGATGAAGTGCAGTTCTCCATCAGTCCACCGGGGGAGCTGCAGCACAATAACTGTCCACTTGATGCTGAGAGAGACAGTGGAGCTGATCTCAGATCAGTTCATGCTGCGGCTCTGATGATCATCTCCACTTCCTCTGATTCCTCCATCACTCTGCTCTCCACCTCCAGGAACAACATCTCTGCAGACCAGCTGATGATGATGATGATGATCCTCTCTGATCCAAAGGAGGATCATCAGACCTACCTCCACCTGCAGAGAGAAAGTAGAAGTCCAGAGATGAAGGAGTGTCTGTATCTGATCCTGGTGTGTCTGTCAGTGATGCAGCACAGCAGCAGAAAGAGCAGCAGGAGCTTCAGTCCTGTTCAGAGCAGCAGCTTCCAGTCATCTTCACCTGTTGGAGCTTCTGCTGCTCTGATTGGCTGACTGTTGTCCTGAAGCCTGTCATCATTCTCCTCAGAGCTTCACTGAGAAGCTGCAGCTTCACAGGAAACTCTGCATCCTTGCTCTCAGACTAACTTTAGGACCAAACATCTGGAAGCAGCTGGACTGACTCCAACCCTCTACTGACCTCAGAGTCTGCAGTTTGGAGTTTGGACTCTCCACCAGATCCTGGAGTTGCTCAACATCTGAAGACTGAAGGTCGTTGTATCTCAGGTCCAGTTCTGTCAGGTGGGACGGGTTGGACTTGAGAGCTGCAGCCAGAGCATCACAGCTGATCCTTGACAACCTGCAGCCCCTCAACCTGAATCCAGAAGAAAGAGTTTCATTTAAAGACAAAGTTCCTGTTTTTCATCCTTCAGTTCTTCTAAAGATTTTGATGTTA
>NW_023416961.1:63931-64518 GCF_002922805.2 Oryzias melastigma | reverse complement strand
GGGGCTTGTTAGTCAAATGAGGACTGTTGTTCAACAGATAGGACAGCAGTTGTCTGACAGCATTCTGGGTAATATGAAGATGACTAGAGCCTCTGTTCATGGACCTGTTAACAATGCAGATCCTCACAGGGATCACTGGATCCTTCAGGATTCAGAGGATTTATTTAAAGATCCACCTGTCTACAGAGGAGATGGTTCTGATCTTCTCACTAGTGAGGAATGGGAGGAGCCAATGAGATGTTTGATGAAGAAGGGTGGAGTTAAATTGTAGGTTCAACAGGGCCGCATTAAAATAATTAAAATCAGATTATAAGAAAGTAAAAAGAACTGAATTTAAATCAATCACAGATAAACAGTGCGGACGTAAACTTTTGAATACATATGAATCAAATGCAGCTGAGAACAGGTGAGTCTTTAACCTGGATTTAAATAGATTGGGGGGAGTGGGGATCAAACCCCCCATCGGTCGACCTCTCTACTCCTGTGTCATCCTGATCTCAGCAGATGCTGAGCAGTAAATGTCCTGACTTTAGAGTTGATTTTAGAGTTCACTCTCAGGTCTATCATGGTCCAACACTCTGCTAAAA
>NW_023416961.1:62122-63779 GCF_002922805.2 Oryzias melastigma | reverse complement strand
TTCTGATAAAAAGAAAAAAAAATATATATATATATATATATTTTATTTTATTTTGTAATTTTTGATCCTTTTCTTTTCAACTTATTTTTTTATGATAATGATTTTTATGAAAACAATCTGCACAAATTGTATTTTTTTATTAGAATATTTTGATTTTTTTCTTTCTCCATAAACTAATGAAGATAATTTTTACTTATTATTTTTATATTTTTTAATAATAATTATTTGATTAATACAATCTGCACTAATTGTCTTCTTTTTATGAGAATATCTTGACCTTTACTGCATTAGCAAATAAAGATTATTTAATTATTTTTGTATTATCATAATTCATGCACAAAGTGTCTTTTTTTTCAATGAGAATATTAGATTATTGTTTATGTAATATGCAGTAATAATTACTGAAAAGTTTACAATCACTATGGTATTAATTTTCTTTACTGATTAATATAAATGATTTGTCGTGGATGCTTTGAAACTTGATTACATTAATGATATCAATGATCCTTAATAGCCTGATTTTATTAATATTTCATATTAAGTCCTGAACCGGATATTGATAATTCGTGTAGAGAAAATGGTCGAGTCGGGGTGGGATTGTACAAGTTCGCTTCCTTCCACTCCCTTTCAAGTGATCTACTTGTGATTTATTAAGTGATATGTTATGTATTATGACCTGATTGCTTGAAATAAACCATTTCATTCATTCATTCATTCATTCATTCATTCATTCATTCATTCATGAAGTCTCACTGGACAAAGAAAAAAACCCTTTCACAGCAAGAACAGGTCGGAAATAGAGAAACGGCTGAAGGACAATGAAAAAAACCAAATGATTCAAGTTCTGGAAAATCCAGAAACTCTTTGAATCCAAACCTTTCAGCTTCAGTGAAGAACTACAAATGTAGAAATGAACCAACCAGCAGCTTCAATGTTCTGACCTCAGAGTCTGCAGTCTGCAGTTTGGACTCTCCAGTCCAGAACACAGAACCTTCACGGATGAATCCTGGATGCCATTTTCCTCCAGGTCCAGTTCTGTCAGGTGGGACGGGTTGGACTTCAGAGCTGAGGCCACAATTTCATAGTGAGTCTCTGAGAGTCCACATCGTTCTGGAATTCTGTGAAGAGACAGAAAGACAGAAACAGGTGATGATGAATTGAGGCTGTGATGAAGTTCCAGTTGGACATTTGTCTCTTCATCAGAGCTTCATCTTCATCATGAAACAGTCCTCCTCATCAGTCTCTCTCAGACCTTCATCTTTGTGTTGCTTTCATCTGCAGCTGGAGGAGAGAAGGTGGAGCTCCATGGAGCTTCATGCTGTCCTCAGTCTGTCAGTGATCTGAGGTCTGGACCACAAAGTTGACAGTAGAACATCTGGATCACAGAGACTGACTGCTGTCACTCTGACCATCATGATGATGAATGTTGACAGTTTGAAATGTTGCTTCTGATCCACTTTTCTCTTTCCATCTTTTTATTGGTTCTGAAGCTGTAAACAACAACAGTTCATCTTCCTGTTCTGCTGCAGAACTTTGGATCCAGTTTCCTCCTCAGATCCACGTCTCCCTTCATGAACAGAACCACAGCAGCACCAACCTTCAGGCAGAACTTTCCAGAAGGTCTTCTTGGTAGAAAGAGGGTAAAGTGACTGTTTCT
>NW_023416961.1:58889-60385 GCF_002922805.2 Oryzias melastigma | reverse complement strand
TGCTGCAGACTGGACTCTCTGTGTGACCTGCTGACCTCTGCAAACACAGAAACATCAGAGTGTTGGAGGATCTGCTTCTTCATGAACACAGAGCTGAGGTCTGACATGGAGAAGAGTCCTGGACAGTTGGAGACGTTCATCTCACCTCTGAGCTTTGCTCTGGCTCTCATCTTCCCCATACAGAGTGTTTTTAGAGGGAGGGGCTCCCTCCTGTGTGTCCTCCCACTGATCCATGCGGCTGGATTGACTGGATCCAAAGGATCAGCTCACACACACCTTCTTCCAGCCTTCACCTGCAGAGGAAACCCTCATCATCATCAGGATCCAGTTTCTGCTTTGGAGCTTCATTTTCAATCTTTAAAATCATAATCAAATCTTTGCTGTTTTTTTTCTTTGATTCAAATGTTCTGATCCGTTCTGTCTGCAGCTGGATCAGGACTCTGATCACTGCAGGACTCAGTGGGTCTTCACTTTCCTTACTGACCTTTGACCTTTCACCTGTGTTCCTTCCTGTCCTGAATCCAGTGGAGCCGCTCTAAAGAAAACCCATGAAAGGAGTTGAAATACAAATGTATTGAAACAGAAATGAAGCAACATCAGAGCAATATCAGCAGAAAATGCTGAAAGCTGTTCAGATGTTCTTCACACATGAGAGCCTCTCATTTCATCTGATGAAGATCAAACATTTCCTCCATTCACACATCAAGCTGCACTTCCTGTTCCGCCCTTCAGAGGTCAGTGTTTGAAGAGCCTCAGCTCATGGTCTCCACCTGCAGAGGTGGAGCTCCTCACTTTGTTCCTTTGTTTGGTTGGAAGATGAAGAAAGAAAGACAAAGGGATTGAAAAAGCTGAAGCCCAGAGGATTGATCCACAAATCATTTCATCCTTCATGATCCACAACTCCAGACTGGATCAATCTGATCTGATCTGCTCCCTCCCAGCTGAGTCCTAGCATTCCAGAAGTTCTTCTAAAGGCAAACCTCCACATTCTTTTCATCCCAGTTGTTCCATCAACTCACCGCTCTGACAGAAATGCATCTGTTCTTTCTTTGACTTCTTCCTGTGGACTTCTGGAAGCGCTTTGTGTCCCTGAAGTCCAAGCGGCTCCAGTTTCAGAGCGGTTCTGAATGCAGCAGGAAGCAGATTCCTGTGGACTTTGAACATGAAGGACGTGGTCTGATCCTGAAGCCCATCATAAAGTTGATCCATCTGATCTGCAGTCAGCAGATGATTGGTTGATGTGGAATCATTGACTGGATTTATGACTGGATTGTTTTCTTCTGTCAAACATCAACTGATTTTTGAGTTTTTTTCTCTTTCGGTTTCTTCATATTTAGTCCAAAAATGAATCATTTTTAATGACAAACAATATTGACAAACTCCAACTGAACAAACTTTACTGGTTTAAAGAGGTCCATAAAAGAGGTTAACTTAACAAACTCAAAATAACATGTAACTTAGGAAAGAACTCAAATAACTGACCTGTCATTAACAAA
>NW_023416961.1:57891-58605 GCF_002922805.2 Oryzias melastigma | reverse complement strand
TGTGGAATCATTGACTGGATTTATAATTTGATTGTTTTCTTCTGTCAAACATCAACTGATTTGGAGTTTTTTCTCTTTCGGTTTCTTCTTATTTAGTCCAAAAATAAATCATTTTTAATGACAAACAATATTCACAAACTCCAACTGAACAAATATTACTGGTTTAAAGAGGTCCATAAAAGAGGTTAACTTAACAAACTCAAAATAACTTGTAACTTAGGAAAGAACTCAAATAACTGACCTGTCATTAACAAACACATGGGGATTTTTAAATGAGTGGGTTAAACTACTAAAGATAAATTGGGAAGGGGTCCAGAACAGAAAAACCCTTTCCCCTCCCCATGGACTCCATGGAGCCCCTCTTGTGGGAGCTTTCCTGTTGATTTGGATTAAAGCATTTTTTCTGTTCTTTGTTAGCTTGACCCACAATGTACTATCAACAGGCTTGCACACTGAAAGCTGATCAAAACTCCAGGAGTAAAACAGTTCTTGCCTCATTCTCTGTGAAAATCTAGAGACATTTTCAAACTGTCTTTTTACACTCAATTTCATGTAGGATAATTTTAATGTAAAAAAAACAGATTTTTTAAAACCATAAGATAAAAGAAAAGCAGACACCAACTCCAGTCAACTGGCCTGTATGAGGCTGTGAAACTCTTGTTTGAAAGTAAACCGGTGTATGGCCTGAATAAAGTTGGAGATCACTGCTATGGA
>NW_023416961.1:50898-57773 GCF_002922805.2 Oryzias melastigma | reverse complement strand
CTGTATGAGGCTGTGAAACTCTTGTCTGAAAGTAAACAGGTGTATGGCATGAATAAAGTTGGAGATCACTGCTATGGACAGTGCTCTAGAAGTATGGAGTCTGGAGTTGAGTTTCGTACTCTCTGTATGACAGGAGCAGTATCTTGGTTTTTATTGCTAGCAGGAAGTTTGACCTGTTCCCAGTGCATGTTGGTCTCTGGCAGAGCAGCCCTTTATCACTTTTTGTGTTCATAACCTTTATGGACAGAATTTATAGGCTACAGAGATCACATGATTTATCTGCTCTTTGCAGATGATGTTATCATGTTGGCTTCATTGAGTCAGGACCTCCAGCATGCATCGAGGTGATTTCTGGCCGTGTGAGAAGCGGCTGGGATGAGGGTCGCACTGCTACAGCAATGCTGCTCAACTGGAGAAAGATAGTTTGTCCTCTCTGAGTGGGTGGAGTGCATCTACCCAGAGGGAGGAGTTTAAGTATTTTGGGGTCTTGTTCACAAGTGAGGGAAGATCAGAGCGTGAGATCGACAGGCGGGTTTGAGCGGCGTCCACCAGTCCATTGTGGGGAAGAGATCGCTATGATCTGAATTTATTAATCTTCCTTGATCTTCAGTCCAACACTCATGAGCTCTGGGTAATGACCAAGAGAACAAAGTCCCAAATTCAAGTGGCTGAAATGAAATTCCGCCAGAGATTCAAGATTACTTTATTAATCCCACAGGGGGAAATTCTTGTTTTTCAATACAACCCAGAACAAGACAGTTCAAGATTCACTGCAGATGCAGCCAACTGAATAGCGCCCCTTAGGATGGGGCGCCCCAGAGGATGGCTGGGTGCTCTAACAGAGACAGGGTGAATAGCTCAGTGACTTGGAGAGAGCTTGGAGTAGAGCCACTGCTTCTCCACATCGAGTGGTCCGACTCTCTGGGCATGTCCCACTGGGCGGAGGCCCCAGGGATGACCCAGGACGTGCAGAGACTACGTCTGCCGGCTGGCCTTGTAACACCTCGGGGTTCCTCCAGAGGACATGTCTGCTACCCCACAACCCAGACGAGCAGAAGAAAAAGAAAGGATGGATGCAATAAAAATAAATACTCATTTCATGTTGTAAAGGACACAATTCCACAGGTCTTCTAAAGTGGCTCATAAACTTGTATTTTATAGTGACAGGGTTAATCTTGAGTTATTCTGATCTAGGATTAGTTAATAGCTTTTGAACATGTTCTTCAAGATGAGAAATGACAGATTATAAATGTATATTTGAGTATTGAAATACATTTAAAAGATGAATCAGACTGAGACAGACTTTTTCCAGTTTTATTGTAAAAATATATCAGATAATGTACAATTTTCAAAGCAGAGTCATGGATCGTTTTCATTTCACATTTGTGTGATGAAGTAACTTGAGTTTAGAGATGAAAGTGGAGGGCCCTCTACTGGACAGAGGGTTCAATGTTCAGAAGATTAAAACAAAAAAATCCAGAAAAATACAAACAAAAAAAATATGACCTTTAAGTTTTTTACCAGTATGAAACTTTGTCTCTGTGATGGAATTAGTAGCTTCACCATTGCTGTGAGCTGAGGGAAGGGCAACACAGGCAGACGGAATAAACTGGATTTTAAAAGTTTAATTTTTATTTACTTTGAACAGATATTTTGTAATGCTGTTTTTTTGCACTTTGCTTTTATTAATACTGAAAAGACATTTAAATCCTGTTATAACAAACGTAACGTATTTACATTCTAATTTGATTTAGCAACCAAAACCTTCAACAGATGGTAAATGGCGTATACTTGTAAAGCGCTTTCTACCCTCCTTCGAGGGCCCAAAGCGCTTCAGTCACAGACCCATTCACACATTCACCCATTCACACACTGGTGGTGGCTCCACTGCCAAACACTGGCGCCAACCTCCCACCAGAGGCAATTCGGGGTTCAGTGTCTTGCCCAAGGACACTTCGACACATTGGCGGGCAAGGCGGGAATCAAACCCGCAATCTTCCGATTAGGAGTCAACCGCCCTACCGCTGCACCACGGCCGCCCCATAAATAGACTGCGTACCAGTGAACTTTGCATCTCTTACAGGTCTGTACTGAATAGGTAAATGATGAAGGATGTAAACATTTAGAGTCCTTCATGTCAAACACAATTTTGACCATTTCATTTTAAAACTGCAGAAAAATATCTCCTACATGTAAGTTTTCTCCTTCTGAGGCACATGCACAACCTTAAAACAGACATAAATAAATGAGGATTGCTCAGTAAATCTTTGTTAACACCAGCCTCAGCAACGCGCACACAAGCCAAGACTTTCAATGAATAAAAAGTCATGTAAATGAGCATTTCTGGCTTCCGCGTTCAAAACTCTTTCTACAATCATTTTCAAACTCTATGTTCAAAATGTGAAGCAGCTTAAAACACGTTAAAAGTTTAACCAGTTGAACTTTTTCAGGGACTTCACTTTGATGTCCAGATGACGTCCTTTCTAATTCACAGAAATACCAACCGTTTAAAAATGAATCATGCAAGAGAAATTGAGAACTTTCATATTTCAGAATAGAGCTGGGATAGAAAAAGCCTGGAGCGAGATTCACCAGATTTGTTTTGAGATTTCACACAAAGTGTTTTCCGACTGTAGATGCGCTACTATCCTGACGGAGGTGAGTCACATGACCAGTTTGAATGTTACATTACAGGCTGATGGCACTGAGTGAGTACCACACTCAAATGACTCGTCTTATCCGGCTAACAGTACAATGTC
Source organism: Oryzias melastigma (assembly GCF_002922805.2). Taxonomy (NCBI): domain Eukaryota; kingdom Metazoa; phylum Chordata; class Actinopteri; order Beloniformes; family Adrianichthyidae; genus Oryzias; species Oryzias melastigma. The sequence continues at coordinate 55,014 of NW_023416961.1, read as the reverse complement.
AGCATTTCTGGATTCTTCTCTTCAACTGCCCTTTGGTTGTTTGGGGTTCCACAGGGCTCCATTTGAAAACTTTGATTTTTTTTTTTTATGTCCACCATTTTCCTCTGGACTCCTTGAGTAAACCGTTCTGATTTCTCTCTGTCAGAGATTTCTCCTTTGGAGGGAGTTCTGCACCTAAATAAATAAAAAAAGTTTTATAGTCAGCATCAAACTGATCATTTCTATTTATCAATAATACATATTTCATTTAATATGTTATATGAAATGCTAAGAATTATAAAACAACGTTTAAGTCATTACAATGAAAGGGATTTTTTTCTTACTTTCTCTGTGTTTGGAACAATAAGCAACCAGGAGGACGAGAAGAACAGCAGCAGTGATGGAGATGATGATGATGAGTGTTGGACTCCCTTAAAAAACAGATACATACAACTTCATCTTTCAAAGTGACTGATGTGATTGATCAGATGATGGTGGTTTCAGGTGTGACTCCTCACCTGTCTCTAAAGGGTTCTTCATGTCTGAGCTGTCCTCAGAGCTGACATTGTTCTTCAGAGTACAGCTGAAATCTCTCCCAGTCTCCTACAAACCAGGACAAAAACAAATCCTTCACAAACTGACAGTTTTCTGATCAGAAGGACAGAAACTCTTTTTCTCTGCACCTCAGTGATGATCAGCTCTTTGGTTCCAGGTCTTTGGACACCATCAATAGTCCAGAAGAACCAAACAGGTTCCATGTCCTCAGTGATGTCCTCCTCACAGGTCAGAGTGCAGTTAATAGAGTTACACTCTGATGAGATTCTGGGTTTGAGGACTGAAGCTGAAACACAAACCAGAAAATGTTCACACCAGAAACAATGAACCAGGAGACATTTCAGATCAGAAAAACGGGGAAAATACTAACAAATGACTTTCAATTTGGTGACATCTGTGACCACGCCGTCGATCTTCACTCTATATGTGCCGCTGTCCCTCACAGTCAGGTTGTTGAGGGTCAGATTTCCATTTTCTGTGTTTATATGACAGCGACCTGAACAAGAGAAAAGTTTGTCATTTCTGAAGCATTTAGATCCCATCTGATCTGGAATCATTTTCAAACACTCGTCCTGTAAAACACAGACAGTAAAACAAATGAACACCCGATTCTGATTGGCTGCAGGGTGTCTATTATAAAGTAATAATGGACGCCCTAAAAAAGAAGTTCCATTGACATATTTTGTGCCCCGACCTAAACACCATTGGGTAACCAGAACAACTGAAACTTGAAACAATAGGTGGACAGACGTTAATCACAACAGCAAGACAGTAGAATCAACATGAATTATTTTATAGTTTGATTTAACCTGTTTGATGAATTTGATCCTTTTGAAGACTGTAATGCAGCAGAAGAGAAAGAGAAAAGAGAATTTGAGATGACACAAACACAAGGAGGAGCTGAATATTTAGAGCTCATGTGTCAAAGTCAAGGCCCGGGGGCCGGATCCGGGATTCCATCCCGACCTCATCATAGAGGACGCGGATGGTGAAATATCAGGTTTATTTACTATGAAAAGCTGAACAGAAGCATCAGTGCACGTCTCCACGTCTGGGTTCAGAGAATATCCCAGTGAGGAGCAGCAGCCGTCCCGCCCAGGGGAAAGCCTGACCATAAAAGGGACGTGGGACGGCAGTACGGCAAGCAAAAGGCATCATAAATCGGCAGGAAAAGCAGACAAAGGCAGTGCTACGTTCTACGGATAATAATTTTTAGAAATATTTAAATGATCCAACAGTTAGCTTAAATCAAACAATTAATGCCAAAAATAACTATGTTTAATTTTAACTGTTTTATTTAAGAATACATTTGGACATTCGAGGTGTGACAAGAGAAAATGTGCATTTTAGAGGGTACTCCAGATAGATTTGGTATTTTGAAGCTTTCTTTTCTATCAGTTTTTGTAGGTTTGTTCTCCAGACATGTAAATGTAATCAGAAACTACATGTTTTAGCATTTCGTTTGTATTCAAAGTTCAAAGACGTTTTGTTTTTACAAACATGCCTTAAGTATTTTATTTTATTTGATCAAACAGATGTTTTGAAGTTTTTCAAAAAAGTAATTCTAGGCTTTTATATTGTTTTTTCTTTTTACTGATCCGAACTTTTTTTCTTTGAAACAAACTTTTGCTTAATCATCTGGACAAAAACAAGCACTAAAAGGTGATTTAATCGTTTTTGTTTTTTTTTAAATCAAGATTTAAGTCCTAATAGTTGATTTCATATTTCTATCATTCCTTGGTATGACCAGGATAAAGCCTGATGAGGCGTCTGTGACCTCAAAGGTCATTTTCTCTGAAATCAATTGAATGTAATTCCAGTAGAATCAAAGTTTACCTTCAAACTGTTGGAAGCAGGTGGTTTTATATCCCAGCCAGTCTGCAGCGATGTTTCCATCATGAGTCCACTTCACGTACCTTAGTGGACCAGTGACTGGACCTGGACTGAGAACAACTGTGGCTCCTTTTATCATGTACATGGTTGCAGCAGCTGAAAAACAAAACATCTTCATTTCAGCTTTATCACTGTGTCTTTAAAGGAAACAGAAAAAAGTCAGAGATATTTTTCTGGTTTCGTCATCAGCTTGGTTTTAGTAACAATCTCTTCTCACATGGAGATTTTTTTCATTATGGCACATGTGTCAAAGTCAAGGCCCGGGGGCCGGATCCGGCCCTCCGGGTCATTCCATCCGGCCCTCCAGATAATTTTTATTTTATTGTTATTAATGGCCCGATGTTATCTTGAGCTTATTTTAGCTTGTATACATTTTGATAGAATATATTTTTGTGGAGAGTAAAATATTGAAAGTTGTTGTGGGGTCGAGATGACCCTATTTTTACTGTAAACATGCCTAGGATAGCACATGGGTTAAAATTAATACTACAGCTGATCACCACTCCAATAACTGGGGGAGAAAAAAATGAAGAATGATGCTTTCCAACTATGGAAAATTTATTTTACTATAAGAGTAAGCCAAAAGCATACACTGTTTCTTTTGTTTTTAAATGGTTGTGAAGTTCTTAGAAATATTGATTGTATCCAATCACATTGCTGTAAATATGTCTACCACAAATGGGGTACTTTTGGTTTCAAAGAAACATAGTTGCAATACGATTTCAACTTAGGTTTTTGTGCAATATTGTTATGAAAGCTCTTTTTTGAGTTAATGCTAAAATAGGTTTAAAAAGCTATTTTACCTGCTGTTAAGATGCTTTTTTAAAAAATATATATCTTGGAAATGTTCTTGTATTTCTATGTTAGAGTTTGCATTATAGTTGGTTGGGTGTAGGACTGTCTCACAGGGCATCTGGGTTCACTTCCCAGTGAGCTAAAAATATCCAGTGTGGGTCCTTAGACAAGACCCTTAATGCTAATTCCTACCTGGGTCTCCCTGCACCTTAAAAATACAGGGTTGTGTCAGGAACGGCATCCAGCCTAAAGCTTTCACTGATTCACACAGGTGATCCCTAACGGGACATGCCGAAAGGTGAACAACGACAGGAGTTTGCATTATAGTTGGTGATGGCACAGTTATACGAGTGAGAATTGGCTCTTCGTGTCATAAACATTGCAGGGTTAAATGCTTGTTGGCGAGTTACCTGTGAATGTAGCTTAATGCTACTCTGTAGCATTGGACAAAGGTATCCAGTGGACAAAATAAATAAATACTGATTGAATCAAGTCCACGCTGGTTTGAAAAATACTATCGCTCTAACGTGTAGAATTTTGTGTTGTATTATGTGAATTCTGGAGTGAGTGGGTGGAGTCACCAGCAAGAAAATATGGGGCGTCGGCATCTGTCAGATGGAGTAATAAGTAAGGCTACGAGGGACCCCAGAAAGAAATAAAAAAGGATAACCTACCCACAAAAACAGGATTAAGGGAAGAAACACAACCACATCTATTTTGGTGAGATCTTTACGTTTTTTTCATTTTTGGATTTTTGTTTCCTGGTGAATCTATATTTTTTTGGAAACAGACATTTTTACCTAAACACAGGATAGAAACTAAAAGCCTAATGAGACTGAAAAGAATAAGATGACTTTAGTTTTCATTTTATTTTGGGGCATTTCAAGAATACGT
>NW_023416961.1:32749-45687 GCF_002922805.2 Oryzias melastigma | reverse complement strand
ATCTACAACGTCTACAACAGCAGAAGAAACAGTTTCTAAATGGTACGGTCCCCTCAGCCCAAAGAGAATAAACCTCCAATTGGTTTAGAGTTTCGACACAGTATGTGCCACAATACATGCCAAGTAACCCTTGTGCTATCCTAGGCATTGTTACATTAGAAGAGGGTCAACTAGACAGTTTTGTTGACCTTTGACCTCAAAAAGAGGCAGCCATCTTGAATTTTCCAAAAATACCCCTTTACTATCTTCTGCAAATGTAAACTCCTCCATGAGATTTCCATCTGTCACTTTCTAACTCCTCAAGCATACAAAAGTGGCGTTTCTCTGTTGCTCACACTTTATTTTTTTGAAAATTGAATACGTAAATTGCTGGCTCAAGCCGAACAGAACAAAATGGCATACGATTTGAACACTTAAAGAATGTGGGTGTGGTTAACAAAAAAATGGCAATCCAAAAATTTACATTTGCTGATTCTTTTAAAAATTACATGGTCCTGTTAGTCACACCCAGGCGACCAAAGAAATGGTTGCTATGGAGATAAAAGTATCAGAAAAGCCACCATTTAGAAAGAATAGTGTCTTTCTTTCATGAGTTTGTAGTGTACAGCTAGCTGTTTCAGTCAGTAAGAGCGGTTAAAGAGGGTAATGGTAGAACTTATGTACCATAAAGCACAGCTAAAAGCTGATTCTATTTATTAAAGTTCATATAATGTATTAAAACAACGTACAATAATTCATGTAACCTTTTATTTATATAACATGTTAAGTTATTTGCACATTTGCAGCTGAAAGAACAAAAGTCAGTCTTCCTAGCATGGAAGAAACCACTCACAAGACAAAGAAAAAAACACGTTAGCTTCATATGAAACTGGACAGTAAACATGGATGCCCTGAAGGAAATATCTCCTTCATGTTCTGAGGCTGAACAAAACTGTGGAGTCTGAGAAGCTCCTCAAGAGAAAGACTTCTCCACTTCTCCATCCTCAGAGCTCCACCACAGACTCATTCTTCTTTTCAGTCATCAGACGTTACTTCATAGTAACATCAAACAATCATAGTTAACACACGAGCAACCCCACCACCAGATAAACTTTTTAAACATATAAAAAAATAAACATTATGTTGTAGCACTTTGCTTTGTTAATACTGTTGAATATACATAGTTTAAGATAACTTAAAGGTAGAAAAACTTCATTTAAACAAAATGTCAGCACAGTAGCGGTTCTATACCGAATAACTCCCCAGGCGGGACCCTCCCCAGCCCTCCCCCACCCCCAGATAGTCTCAGGCGAATTTTGTTTGTCCAAATTTTAAAAATGTTAAAGTTGCCTCAAATGATTATTAAACTAATGACAAATCTGAAGTTATTAGTTAGTATTTATACTATAAAATCTTACTGTTAGTGCAGACATGAGTCTGCCCCATTGAAATTAGCCCCCCGGGAGCCCCCCGCACCATAAACCGCTACTGCTTCCAAAGTACGATTAACAAAACACAAAGTGCTTAACAGACAGACTGACATGTTTCAGCTTATTAACTTCTTCATCAGAAAAAAAGAAAAATAGGGGTGTAACAATTCATTTTAACTCTATTTAATAGTTATGGTGGAGGATTCATTTCACTTTTAATTTTGAACGATCCAATTTGATCTAATTAACTGACCTACAATGAATCAGAACGTCTTCATCCCAAACTTCCATCAGTGTGACTCAGAGATAAATACCTGGTACTGAACAGTGCAGCAGAAGTTTTCCAGATTTTTGTATTTCTCCAAGGTAATAAATTAAATATGTGTAAAAACAAACAAATAAGCAAGAATGAATGTCAATTTCATTGGACTGCAATGATGGTTGATCAGTTTCTGCTGCATCATGTGTGTTGTTTACTGTGATGGACCTCGGTCTAATTACATTATAGTAAAATAAATCTATCATGTCTCTATCCAAATGGTTTTTTCCAATATCAATTATGATTTTGAAACAATTTTGTAATGTGTGGGTTAATTTAATAAACTACTTGCCTCATCGATATATCGTTACACCCCTATAAAAACTGCAAATAGTGCAAAATGTTTAAAGAATTCAAGTACGTATCAATAAATACATGATCAATAAAGCATCAAGTGCAACACCAGATTCATCTAAAAAATATGAGGTAAGTTAAAAGGCATAAAACAGACCAGGAAGTAAAAAAAAAAATAAATAAATAAAAAAATAAAAAAATAAAACAGACCAGGAAGTAAATAATTATTTTTGGCCAAACTTGTTTTTCACATCACTTCAACAATAATGAAAAAACATTCATGAAGTGTCTAAAAACCTAAAATGTCAGGTTTTCATGGTTGAAGCTGTTCTGTCTGATATTTTGCTTATGTTTATTACAAGTTTTTGAAGGAGTTTTTACAATAAAAATCATTTTTGTTTATAATTTTACATGTCAATTGAATAATAAACATCTACATCATATGAAATTAGGTAAAAGAACTGGACTGTATGGTATCAATGTAGACTTAGATGAATCTTTCCGTATTGATTTGTAGACTTTTTATAAAGAGATGTATTGAATCAGGCGAGGGAAAGAGACAAACAAACCTAACGGTAATGCTACACTCACACTTGGCATGTGTTGTGCGTAGAATAACGCTCTATCCTTATACTTCATGAAGGCACCTTCAGTCTGTGGAGTCCATACTGGACCATCACTGAACACACAGCAGCTTTAGCAGCTTCTTCTACTGTTTACTGGGACATGTCCCCCTCCCACAGCTGGAAGAGGTTTGGTGTGAAATGTTAAAGCGGGCCAAATATTAGGAATCTTGTTCCAGGGTTTTTTTCATTCACAGCTCTATTCAGATGTATGAAAGACTTGGTGTCACTTGTCAATTCAGAATTTCTTTTATGTGTTGATGTTTACAACCGGCTGGTGTTTCAAAAAGGACGCCACCCGCACGTCACTGCCAAATCCGAGTCCCTGATTGGTCAAAGTTTTGCAGCTTAGCAGTCAGTGGACGATCAAAGAACGTCCAGTTTGTGCGTGGAGTCTGAGAACGGGTATAAAAACTTGTGTAACGATGTTTGAAAATGCAGGAAAATGTGCGTTTATATTGACCATTTTTGAAAGTTTCCGCTTTAAAGATGTAGTGTGAAAGTAGCTTAGGAGTTAATTTTACTATTGCACATATTTTTTTGGTTACTATTATTCCTTTTTTTAAAAAACCTTAAATTTAAACCGCTGCCTTGTTGTCCTGCAGTGGTCTGCATGAAGACAAGTTGAGATAAACTTCAGCTACAATCTCTGCTGTCTTCAGAATCATCTGAACCTACAGACAAAGACGTTCACATTTAACTACAAACTCAATAATAATAACATTGCAGTTCTGGTGTTGCACTTTTGCTTCCATCTTCACCATCAATCACCTCCATGGACTCCATTGCAAGGAGGAGACGCTGGATTCTGGCTGGAAGGAGATTCCTCCACAAAGTGGCTGGATGTCCCGTTGGAGATAAGGGGAGGAGCCTGATCACCTGGATGAAGCTGCACCATTTCCACATTGAGAGGAGTCATTTCCAACGACTCTTCTGTCTGGCAGTCCCTGGATGGCTCCTCTGGGTCGAGTTCTGCATCAAAATATGTAAAATAGTTCAAGTTCATTTGTTGATTTTATGCTGTAAAAAGTTGAAAAGTTTACATACAAACATCATTTCTTTAAGATGCTGACATTTCTATTTATAGAGATATTTAATGCAAGATTTTAATCAAAATATGTTCAGAATTATTACAAGTTTTGTCTTACTTCTGCGTTTGTAACAATAATAACCCACGAGGAGGACAAGACCGAGAAATGAGAGACCACCAACAATGACGGCGATGATTGTGTGAGTGTTGTTTCCTTCAAAAGAAAATAAATAAATCATTTCTCAAAGTGACTGATGTGATTGATCAGATGATGGTGGTTTCAGGTGTGACTCCTCACCTGTCTCTAAAGGGTTCTTCATGTCTGAGCTGTCCTCAGAGCTGACATTGTTCTTCAGAGTACAGCTGAAATCTCTCCCAGTCTCCTACAAACCAGGACAAAAACAAATCCTTCACAAACTGACAGTTTTCTGATCAGAAGGACAGAAACTCTTTTTCTCTGCACCTTAGTGATGATCAGCTCTTTGGTTCCAGGTCTTTGGTTACCATTAATTTTCCAGAAGAACTCAACAGGTTTCATGTCCTCAGTGATGTTGACCTCACAGGTCAGAGTGCAGTTAATAGAGTTACACTCTGATGAGATTCTGGGTTTGGGGACTGAAGCTGAAACACAAACCAGGAAATGTTCACACCAGAAACAATGAACCTGGAGACATTTCAGATCAGGAAAACAAGGAAATACTAACAAATGACTTTCAATTTGGTGACATCTGTGACCACGCCGTTGAACTTTACTCCATATATGCCGCTGTCCCTCACAGTCAGGTTGCTGATGGTCAGATTTCCAGTTACTGGGTCGATGTGACAGCGACCTGAACAAGAGAAAGTTCTGTCATTTCTGAAGGTTTTGGATTTTATCTGATCTGGAATCATTTTCAAACACTCGTCCAGTAAAACACAGACAGACATTCAAACTAAATTATTTTCATTTCATTTACCTTTAAACTTTTCACTGCAATTTGTTTCACTTCCCACCAATTCTGCAGCAAATATTCCTTCATAAATCCACCTCACGCTCGGATCACTGACTGGTTCTGGACTGAAAACAACCGTTTTCCCCTCTTTCTCGGCGACGGTTTTTACATCTGAAAAGCAAAAAATAACAATCGTTTTACCTTTAATCAACATTTCTCCTCTGATCTCATGTAATCCAACATGTTACAATAGTCTATCCCTTTCCAAACAATCTTAAATGTAAATCCATCTTTGAGCCAAAGTTCACTTTTCCTTTGCCAAAAATCACAAAAATTGACTAAAATATCCAACAAAGGACAATTTAAATATGATCAATCTTGTTGCCCTGCAATATAAATCTGAGTCTGGATTAATGTTAAAATCTCATTCTATGGGGGCACAAACCGGGAAATGTTTCTTTTTTTTTATCAGAAACGACTTCTGCAAATCAACAATTTTGCTTCATTGAATCTTCATCATCTGCATAGAAAATATTTAGATATTTATGGACTTTAAAAATTCTTGTAGTAACATTTAATTTTAAAATAGATTTTCATAAACCAGAAGCTTAAAAATACCAAATTCTGCCCCATTTGAACCGGTCCGTGAAACTATTGTCTAATTTAAGCCGGTCCATGGCCTGAAAAAGGTTGGAGATCAGTTCATGATTCCTTCTGCTGAGGATCTGGATGGAGATGCAGATTCCCTCTTCCAGCAGGACCTGACCTCCACCCAGACTATTGAAGGATTGAAGGTGGACAGGTCACTTTGAAAAGAACTTATTTTGATTGATTAGATCATATTCATTGTCTCTATCTTTTTGAAAAAACTGAATACTAAGTAGAGATTTCCCAGAGCATTCTCCTGGTTTTGTGGGTTTTATGAGCTGGAGCACCAATTTATGTACACATTAAAAAAATCAATACTTAACAGCGATGTAACGATTCAGTCAAGCCACGACTCGATTCAATTCACAGTTTTAAAGTCAAAATATAGATTTTTTTTAACACAATACATTAAAGGTGTTTTAGGGCCAAACATGTTTTCTTTTTGTCCCTTCGATCAAACTGTCCGTTTTCATACCAACAGAAAAGATTCAATACAAATAAAAACAATTATACATAAAACCGAAATGATCACAAATCCTTCATACTCTGTTCATGTTGTGCTTCATGTGACTGACAAAAGTTACAATGCTTTTTAATGTAAATATATTTAGAAAAGCAACAAAAATGTCAATTATGAAATAAAGTTTACATTCTTATATTCCATTTCTTTTTATTGTGACACATGCACTATAGGAAAATACTCCACCATCAGCGTATACAATGTTGCTCTGCTGTTATTTAACTTGAATAGAACTATCAAACACAAAATGAATTTTTGGTCCTCTCTGCTCACAATAACACAATTATTTGTGGATTGACTTAAACATATCTTCTGAATAAAATAAACATTTTCAGGGAAAAATTACAACCTTAAAAAAAACTGCATAAGCAGATGAAGCCTCAGATCTCCATGTTTGTACATGGTGAGTTGATGGAAGACCCAAGTCTTTGAGGAGGTGATCTGGTTTTTATTGATCTGCTTTTTAAAGGTTCTCTCAGATTTCTGTAGGAGGAGGATCTATATGGTATTATTTTCCTGCAGACTCTAAATTATTCCTTTGTATTCTCTCTCTCTCTCTCTGACGTGCAGGCACACAGAAAGCTGTGGAATCGTTGTTTTACACTTTCTGCTTCGATGAACATTTTTCTGTGTTTCAATAATTTTTTTTTACAGATTCTTGAAGAATGGTTTCTTCCCTAATGCGTGGTGTAAATTAAACTGTGAGCCCTGAATGTACATTATTTGAAGGTTGAATGTTTTTTCAATGGAATTACAAAAATGACAAGTTATTTTTTTTTCAACAACTTTGGTGCACCAACTGCAAAAGCATTACTCAAGTATAGTTATGTAAATTTCCCCCAAATATTTTTACCTTCAGACTGACATCTGTGGATCTTCATCTTCATCATCAGCAGTAGCAGCAGGAGCTGGAGCCTGCAGATGTTCCGTGTTTGTAGCATCTTAGGTTCTGTAACTTTAGAACATTTCAGGAATTTAGAGACGCTTTAGTCGTGTTCAGCACAAGTTACAGCAGGAGAAGCAGCTTCAGGTTGTTCTGAACTGATACTGAGACGAGTTCAGACGACGTACATAAACTGTTAGCGAGGTCAAGTTAGCCAGATTTGGACTTCCAAGATCAATACTTCTTTTAATAAACGCTTAAAACTGATAGCAAGTTTATTTCAGTTTGTCTTAGTGTAGAAGATTACATTTTTAATTCTATTGAGAATGGCTCTCTTTCCTGCCAAAAGAGACATGGCAGCTGCCAGTGGCCGTCATATGATCTACTAATCATGAATACTCAGCATCATATTCAGGCTACAACAACAATTCGGAATAGTCATTGTTTATTTTTAGGAATTTTTATTGAGGAAATCAACCATTTATGATCAAAAATGTTCAAGATACTAAAACTACAGAATTTCCTCTTATAGCAATTACCATATTGACCTACTACAATGTTTAATTTTTAATGCAAATATGGATGGATCATGACCAATGAAAGTCAGACTTCATAACATAACGTCAACCGTTAACTTCACCCCACATTCACTGGTGTGGTCCAACTTTTGAGAGGAAACGCTCCCTGGTCCATTCTAAACTGAGTCTGTCCAGTCCGCTCAGTGGAAACCAGGCTAAAGAAGCAACAAATTTGTCCATGTGCATTTATTTCTATACTATTGTCCAAAAAAAATAACCACGGGGGGCCCAAGCCAGGGCTTCCCTGTGCCTGTCCCAAGCCTGGATAAAATACAGAGTTGTGTCAGGAACGACAAGCGGCAGAAAACTCTTTGTCAAATCAAAGAAAGGCGAAGCGTCGTGCTGGCCCCTGAGAGAAAAAGAAGGAAGATGCAGGCTTTGTGTAGGCTACAAATCATCTTTAAGTATTTGAATTTTTAATCCTTAAAGTCCCACTCCAAATATTTTGTTTTATTTTATAAAATATTTCCCATTATAATCTTTTGCCGTTTTCAGCCAAAATCAAGAAATCCTCGTCGTTTTAAAGGCACATTAATGCACAGTAGCTCACTAGAAATGCATTTCTGATTTGTGAGCCTGACTGTTGACTTGAAGAAGCCCCGCCCCCTCCCGTCCTTGTGCTTGTAGCTTCACGTGCTAACTTAGCCGCAAGCTAGCATTACCGCCACAAAAATGATTGGCGAGAAATATTGGATCAACCCAGAAATCCAAAGAGCCCGCGTTGCGCTTGGAATAATAATAATAATAATCACTCAAACAACATCAACCATCGTTTTGTTGCCGTTTTAACCACCAGGACGACCTCACCTGAGGAGCTGAAGCGGCTCACCACACCTGGTCGCCCCGAAGCCGCTTTTTGAATTCCGAATTCCAAATCTGTCAATGTCTTTTAGCTTCCCGAACTTCTTAAACTTGGTACATATAATTCATATTCACCTTTATGATTTCAGTACAAATCGTTTCGGCCTTAACAAAAATCTTGAGCTTTTACCTGGCGGCGTCTCTATTGTCGCGCCCTGAAAAGAATGAGGACTTTCATTGGACGTCTGAGCTGTGAGTAGACAGACAGGGGTACTGACGTCGTGGTGAACCATTGGTTAGCGTGTGTTGTTTTGGAAGTGAGTCCCGCCTTCTCTCAGGTACTATGGCAAGCCAAAGAGGTCAATAATCTCCAGGGAAAGCGCCATTGAATGTATATAAGAACTACTAGACTGTTGTTTTCCTCAATGGAATGTACCGATGCAGCAGTTTAAAACAACAAGAGGAGCATGCTGTCGACATTTTTAGATGAGGATTTACTCTGTAGAAATAGATTTCACTCTGAGGTTATGTGTTTGGACTTTTTTGTTTGTTTAACGTTTGTTTTTCTTTATTTCACGGTTTTGATTGTAGCTTATAAATTCTAAGTTGTGTATCGTACGGAATGGTACAGCTCCTCCAGAAAATCACCAACCAAAGTTTCATCTTTTTCACTTTTCCAGCTTCAGCCTGAATTAGACGCAGCCGTCTGAGGAGCGCGAGACAAACTTCAATGGATGTTATCGTATTTTCAAACAGATAAAGCGCCCTGAAAAACTGCGTATTGGTCATAAAAAACACATATAGTAGACTATGTAAATTATGCTCTGTTTTAGTTGTCCCGAAACAGGCGTGAAAATTGCATTTTATTGCATACAAACCACACATCAAAAGCGCTGTTGTGGTTCAAGCTATCTTTTCTCATGCAGATGTAAGGAGTTTGATCCCACATACATGTTAACATAAATGTTAATAACTCAAAAGAGGATTTTCATCAAAGGGGGACTTTAAGTCAAATTCACACTGTGACCCAGTAGAAAGACGGCCCGTCTCAAGCTGTTCATTTCCAGCCGAGCCCGTGTGAGTGTGTGATCCAATGACAAAGAGCACCATTGAAATAGACAAACTGGACTTACGGCCCAGTAACTCGTATGTTGTAGAAATCATTCTGTTGCTGACTGGTATTTTTCTGCAAATGTTGTTTTTCTCCTCATATAAAGATAATATTATTTATATTTTCTTATTGCAGTTTTGTAGTTTGATATTGTTAAAGTTCAGGTTAAGATACAATCTAATAAATATGTAGTGCAGGAGAAATCTTGTTACTTCATCCTTGTTAATTATTCTTGTTGATATTTTGTATTTCAATTTTCTCTCTATTACTGTGATTTAAACTATTTTGTTTGTTTAAACAACATATAGGAAAACTAAAAGAAGGTGATATTTAAAATCTTTGTGTCCAGTTTATGTGAAGTTCATATCAATATTTCGGTTATTGGAGTTTTTGTTATAATTCTGCTACATAAATATCTAAATTTCTACACTTCCATCCTCCCTCTCTGTATTCTAATTAAACAGCTTCATTGGTAGAACTAAATCAGTAAACTAGAAATGATAAATGTTTTATCTTTGCAGGCAGCTGAAGAAAAACATAACATTTACTGCTGTATTTTAATTGACAGAGATAGAAGAATAGTTACTTTGCTGAGTAACTAATTACTTTTAAGATGCAGTTACTACGTTACTAACTCTATTACTTTTAGGGCAATGCAACAAGAGACTAATTACTTTTAAATGAAAGATTCCCAAGATTGGGTTGGAGAACGTCCAAGAGCAGCTACTGCAAGTAATTTGGTGGATGTGATGGTGGATAGATCGATGGAGCCGATGGATGTCCCATGGAAGATGTATTTTAACTGGGGATGTAACGATTTAGTCAAGCCACGATCCAATTCGATTCACAGTTTTAAAGTCGATTTTTTTTAATGATTTTTTTTTTTTTAAACACAATGAATTAAAGGTAGGCTATTTTAAGGCCAAGTATGTTTTCTTTTTGGCCCTTACTTCAAACTGTTCCTAGAAAGGATTTAAAAAAAATAAACAATTATCCATAATACTGAAATGATCATAAATCCTTTCATACTCTGTTAATGTTGAGCTCCACGTGTGATGGACCCACGCCCGCTCAGCACAGTCCTCGCCAGTCGCTGATCATGCACTCGCCCCCGCTCGCAATCAGAGCATATGACAGTTCACGCGCCGCTTGCATAGAGAGCTAAAGAGAGTTAATAAAAAAGAGCACGGCTCCTGGGCCGGGAAGAATTCAGAAGGAATCAGCTGTGAAGCTGCGTCTGCGTCGTCATCCATGACTGTTGTCACAGTAGATTGATCAAAAAGGCGGTAAAAGTTGCATGACGTGAAACAATTATTGGCTTTGGTTGAATTTGCGTTAATAGTTGTGATCGCAACATCGAAAAATCCTGGAGGGTCTGACTTATGTGAAACCTTTAAATCCGAAGGAGCTGTGGGAATTTCTCAGGAGGGGGTTGCAGCTGAAGAGCACGCGCACGAGTACACTCACAGCGAGACTGAGAAGTGATCTACTCCGCATTTTTCTAAATGTATGCACAGGCCGCGAAAAAACATTTTTTAAAAATATTCAGCTTGGATAAAAATGATGACGAGTCTGAATTGTTTTTTTTTTTAATTGATTCTCAAAGAATCGTTATGTTTAACAATTTTAACCCCTTTCAACTTTTGGCATTAGAACATACAAGTTCTTTTCAAAATAAAATACACCATGTGACAAATAAGATCCTCCTGCTGCTGCTGCAGATTTTCTTGACTTTAAAATGCTAGAAAACCAAGTCAAACATGGTATTTTCTGTCATGATTTCATTGGTACAACATTCCACTCATCCAGGACCAGGTTGTGGGGCAGCAGCCTGAGCAAAGATGCCCAAACTTCCCTCTCCCCGGTCACTTCCTCCAGCTCCTCTGGGGGGGCCGAAGTCAATTTTGCGGTAAAAAGCTAAAGAAACTGGATACAGGTCTGGGTTTCAAAATAAAAACTTTTTGGACATTTTCAAAATAAGAGTTTATAGTCTTTTTTTATTGTTATTTAAGATGATATGCCAAAGAGTTTAGCCATAATACCACAGATAACCGTCTATTTTCACTATAGATGACAAAAGTTAAGTTTTGCAAGTAAAAACAACATTTATGACACATGCATTTTACAAGGACTCCGTGAGGAACGAGAGGCCGTGGGGCCTGATCAAAAAAGTTTTGGATGTTTATGGCACGACTCCTCTGGGAGCCAGGAGGAGGGGGTCCAAAGATGAATCAGAGATAATCTAAGCCAGGGTGTGCATACTTTGTCAATAAATTACGTTAAATTCTTGTTTTGGTGCTTAAATTGATAAATTCAGATGAATATGTGACATTCAAGTCAATTTAAAGCTTCTGTCATTTTGCATTCAACCAAATTGGATCCGTGCATTCCCAGTTGTCATGTTCGGTGTGTCGAAAACAATAAACCATTGCGTCTACATTCTGTTCTAGGTTCTTTTTGAGTCACTGACCTTGAAAAGCTAAGAAAAAATAGGTGCATTGGCAGTGCCAGTAGGTGAGGTGTAGGACTTTCATCCAGAAAACCTCTGTTTAATTCCCAGTGTGTGCAATGAGCCAAAAAACCCAGAGTGGGTCCTTTAGTAAGACCCTTCGACCATCATCTGACATAATGAGCATCCTCGATGTAAACCGACTGCTGTGAGACGGACTCCTCATGGAACACAAGGAACAGTCCAGGGTAATACACAAAAACAAATATCTTCAAAACATACTTGTGTGCCTCATCATTGGCAATGACATGTTTAAATGCAGCAGACTTGTAGCTTCTCCAGCTGTAGTTTGTGGATGGTTGATCCGACTCCATCTAGTCTCTAGAAACTTAGAGATCCGGCTTGAAGAACCACATGATTGAGTTTGGACACTGGAGGGGAATCCTGGTCTACTGACTCCTTTCAACAGATCTTCAGTCAGAGAGAAAGGAACAGAGAAACTGTATCCAAACAGACTTTTAATGAAAGATACAGGATGAGAACATGTAGATGGTCTACAGGGATTTACAGTTACTAGAATGTGTAGGGTCTACAAACAAACAAAATGCACGACACACTACACTGAGTAACAACCACTGAAATGATCAACCTGAAACTGTTATAACTTGATATGATCAAACAAATGCTTCCCTTTTGGCCCAGGTCTCCCTTGTCCAGTGGAAACACCACTGTTTACTAAATAACATGATAAAGAAATGTAAAAAAACTCTCTTACAATACTTTTTAGGAAAATACTTTTTTTCATTTAGCAATCACACAAAAACACAACAACCAGGCACTACTGGTTTTAAGACCCCCCCCTCCATCATCTTTAATTTTTTTAACTTTTTTGTATGCGTGATGTTTTTGCACATACTTTTTCTTTGGCACATGTGCTTTTTAACCATTGGCTAGTATTAAAGTGCACTTTTCCTTTATAATTCCAATAAAAATATAATATAACAAAAACAAAGTACAAAACATTTGACAGAACATTGAAAAATACATAATGGTCATCCCTGAAATGTAAAAATACATATAACACAACCCCCACCACTATTAAGGCCACAGTGCTTTAGTAACATAAGGAACGGGCAAGGCAGGAACCCGACCTTTGGCCTCAGGGGCGGGGCCAGGCGGTAGCTTGGGGTTGCTATAGCAGCTGCACGATTTGGCAAAGCAACACCAAACATGTAAACAGCCAGAAGCTTCACTCACACAAAAACAAATTGGTAACTCCTCACGGTCAATAGACCCTTTTCACGGCGACCTCACGGGCCGGGAACGTGATGCGTAACCTCC
>NW_023416961.1:16618-31958 GCF_002922805.2 Oryzias melastigma | reverse complement strand
CTATTAACCTCTAAGCTTCAGCAGAGAAAAACAATCCTGGAGTGTGACCTTCTAGTCAGAAGTGACCGCTCTCCCACAGTCACTGCTGAAGCTTAAAGTTATCAAACTGTTTCACAGTTTTAGCTTTTTTAAATAGATACATTTTTTCTAACTTTTGTTAGAAAAAGACCTTCATGTAAACTCAAGTTTCATTATTTTAAGGCAGAATAAAAATCTTAATGTAAAGTTATGTTTTTTAGTAGAGGTAGATAAGTTTTCTCTTTCAAAAGCCACATTTAGTTTGAGATTGAACATGGAATTGAACATGAAAGACTTCCTGTTCCTTCAGCAGGTCCAGCTTGGTCTTCATCTTCAGAAGGTGATGAAGACGAGTTCAGAGGATCTTCTTCTTCTTCTTGTGGGTTCAGGTCTGCAGCTGATATAGAAACACGCTGTAACCAGAAATGAAACTTAGTCAACTTAGATTCATTTTGAGCAAATATGAATATAATGTAAATGAATGATAATTAGGTTAGGCGGCACGGTGGTGGAGTGGTTAGCACCATAATCTCCCAGCAGGTTCAAATCCCGGCTGGGTTCTAGTCGTGTGTGTTTCCTCCAACAGTCCAACACGTTTCATAGGTTAACCGGTGATCCTACATTATCTCTGGGTGTGGTTGTGTGGTCCTGCAGCAGACTGGACCCCACAATCAACCAATGGGAGCTGGGCTGGCTGCAGCAACTCTGTGACCCCATGTTCATGTTTCAGCTGTTTCACTACTCTAGAAACACAGATCAAAACTTTTTTTTCTAGATGTTTAAGTTCTATTCTTCTGTCTTTGCTCTTAAATCCTGAAGAATCCTGATTCAGGCGACTGGAAGGAGTTCTCTCCAGAGTGGCTGGACGCTCCGTTGGATTTAAGGTCAGGAGTTCAGTTACCTGGAAGTAGATCAGAGTAGAACTGATGCTCCTCCTCACTGGGCGGAGCCAGCTGAGGCCTCTCCTCTGAATGCGTCCTGTCAGGTGTTCTTGATCTACATGATTAAAGGATTTAAAAGAACAGATCATTTCTTCAGAAATACTCTCAGTTTAAGATTTGAAGTTCAGAATTTTAAAACAATATTTAAGAATAAAAATTTATTTTTTCTTACTTTGTCTGCGTTTGCAACAACAACAATAAATCGCAAAGGAAAGAGCAACAGCAATGATGAAGACGCTGATGATGATGATGATGATGATAGTCTCCGTGTTCCACCCTTAAAGAGAAAGAAAAAACTGATTGAAAAGTGGTGGATTTTATTATTGATTGATCACAGGTTCAATGTCCTCAGTAATGTCACAGGTCAGAGTTCCAGTTTGAGGACTGAAACACTAAACCAGGAAAAGTTCAAACCAGAAAAAATGATGCAGGCGACGTTTGTACCAACGTTTGACTTCACCTTCTGAGTTGTTGTCGACGTTCTTCATGTCTGGAACGTTCTTCATGTCTGTGCTGTTGATCTTCACTGTGTGTTTGCCGCAGTTTGTCACATTGAGATTAAATAAATCCAGTTTTCCAGTTTTTGTCTTGATCTTCGTAGTGTAGTTCCCACAGTCAATCAGACTCCAACTGTTGATCGTCAGACTTCCAGTTTCTGTGTTGATGTCACAGCGACCTGAAAAAAGTGACATTTCTGTCATTTATGAAGCATCTGCTCTGGAATCATAACAATAAAACTAATTCTCATTTTATTCAGACTGATTAAAGTTTACCTTCACAATGACGGAAGAACCTTTTTCTTCGTCCAAGCCAGTCTGCAATGATGTCATCGTTATAAAGCCACTTGATATTTTCTATCAGACCAGAGATTGATCCTGGACTGAGAATTGTGGTTCCATTCTCCATACATTTGATTCCTGAAATTGAAAAAAATAAAACCATCATTTTACATTTAGTTCCTATAACTTAATCGCATTTTATCTCCCCATACTTCCTCTATCTATACCACCATCTTTGGTTGTTTATCATTCATGTTTGTTTTTTCACAAATGTAACAATTTTGACACATTCTTTTAATTGAAATTTAATAACTAACTTTTTTGAAACAGTATTTTACATTATGCTTTTTATAGTTCAAAGTCAACAACTTAAAGAACTGAACAAGCTTCAAAGTAAAGCAGAGGTCTGGTGTGTCATTTAAAAGTTAATTAAGTTTCTATTTCTCTATAGCAGTTTTTTATGCCATGAGTTAGGTTTAACATGGGAAATTGTTCGTTTTCACTGATTTAAAAACATTTACCATCACCAGAATATCAGCTCTGTATTCATGCAATCAGGGCCTAATGAAACACCACTTTATGTCAGACTTCCACGATGAGCGTTCATTTCTGATAATGCTCTTTGTTGAGCATTATCCCACTTATACCATAGTCACTAACAAAAGACATAAATTAAAAAAAATATATATATATAAATATATATATATTTAGTACTTTATCATTGCTTTTTGATCGTCCTTACACAACAAGCAGTCTATTTCATATGTTGTGTGGTCTGTTGTCACGGTAACAAAACAACACGTTGCTGAGCAGCCCCAGAATAAACCACCACATTTCTATGCTTTTTGTCACAAACCAGTGTTGACAGGACTCGTGTGCACCCCGGGACAGGGGAACATATTCTGGCGGGTGATAACTACTTTGGCACGAAAACAGAACTTCTTTTTTTAGGTGTACATCCACACCCAGCAGCCAATCACTTTCAAGTATTCACCTGGACCGTTTAAAGGAACACAATGTTCATTTATTATGGACGTTTGTCAGCATCTTTGTTTTTTTTTTTTTGAGTAACAAAAGTCTTCAAAGTTAACACTTAAATAAAAAAATTTCAGGCGATAAAATGAAGGGAAACATTTTTTGTTCAAAAGCTGCATAAAAATAAAATGTACCTCATAGAACATGTGATTAATCATGATAAATCACAACCCCAGAGGGCCATTGACCTGATTTTATTTTTGAATACACTGACAGCATTAGTTTATCATTAACAGACAGACATCTCACTGTTTGGTTCATGTCATCTTTCTATCTGAAGCAATTCTCTAATAATTTCTGTATTGAAGGACAAAGGCTTCAGTCACTTCTGAAAGATTTGAAGTAATGGTCATTTTTAACAACTATCTTTTGTGTATAAAGTTTGAGACAAAAGAACAAACATATTCATGTTTATGTTCAAGTGTTACTACACAAAAGTGAACTTGCTGAAGCTTTATTAGTTTTTCTTTAACTTTAACAAAAATGTTTTATTTCTCTTTGGGTGAACAAATTGTTTTAGTTTAAATGCATTTGTTGACCACTTAACCTTAATTCTGTTTCTTTCATATTTTTTGTCATTACTTCTATTTAAACTCTGGAACAGATACTTAAAAACATGTATCACTATTTAGAAAGAATATATTATTGTTGTATAATTGTTTTTTTGTGAGGTTACATAACATTGAATAATAAACTGGAGGGAAAATAAACTACCAGGAAAAGTTTTCAAATAATTTAGTAAAAAAAAATATTGAACAAATATCAAACATTTAGGAGAATCAGCTGCAACTTCCAGCATTTTCTGTCTCAATTATCACAAAAAAGCAAGACTGTGGAGTAAGTGGACATTAATACTGACGGTAGAGTTTCTCCTGTTTTTCAATCACTTACTAAAGAAAATGATCACATGTGTTTCATTTTTCTTTGTCATTAAGTAAATAATGATTAATCTTAGTAACACACCAAATTAGCTAAGTTGACAGGAAGTTTTAATCCGCATTTCTAACATCTCACGTTTCTTCTTCTTTTCTTAGGATCTCTGATCTCTTCATGCATGGATTCAATGGATCTTTTAACCCTTCCGCTATCCTAGGTATGTGTACATTGGGTCATCTGGACCCCACAAGACAGTGCGCTGAACTTTTATTTAATCTTTGATTTTTGAGGTACACTAATGTCCATGGCAGACATAAAATCCTGTCATGGAAGGAATCACACATCAATATGTGGGTGGAGTCATCTGGACCTCAAAGAGAGCAGAAGGGTTTGGGTCTCTAATATCTTCCGCATTGTGATGAATGAATTCATTCGAGCTTCCAGAACAGACAGCAGAGAGGGTGCAGGATCACCAGCGTACGTTTTCTTAGAGACGAGGAACCAACTCCTCATCAATGTCCTACCAGAGAGATTCTTCATGTGAAGTCATGCTCATCTGTCCTGCTCCTGGAGTCCAGGTTCTCAGCTTTAACTCAAACTTAAAGTTTTTGGATGCATTCTGTTGCACTTTTTGTTTAGCCTGTCACAGTATTATTCATATCATAGTATTTTCATTTCTTTGGAGTCTTTTTACAAACCAAACTCCTAAATCACATGTGGACTCTGTCGTCTTTAACCCACCAATGTTGTCAGTCAGCAGTGATTCGTCTGAAATCTTCCAAACGTTTTGAGCGTTGGATGTGGGGTCAGCAGGCTCCACCTACTTTTATGGAGGTATCTAATTGGTCAGTTTATAATTACACAAACTATATGGGGGGGGGGGTCATCAAGAACACGCTAAAGGATAACGAAATCCAAAATCAACTTTTTTTTATTTGTTGACCTCTATAAATGGGTATTTAAAAGTGATTTGTTGGTCATGCTACATTTTTCAATTTAGTCAGGGGTGGGGCTGCTCATCTCAGCACCAAAAGACACGCCCCCTCAGAGGAGATTTTGGAAACAGAGGCTTCAAATCCACATGAAAAATGGCTTTCAAGGACATTCAGGTTGTGGGATTTTGGATAAAAATGTCATAAGCATAATTAAAACACGTTTTTTTAAATGAAAAAAATGTCATAGAGGGACTTTAATCAAAGGTATCAGAGCCAGAATGGTTATTCTAACAAACAGAATGACTGAGTAACCACTGTTTATTTCTCTAAAGAAGTCTATGGGAATTTGTGGGTACTTCCTGTTTGGAACGCTGTGGGGGAGGGGTTACTCAGCTCAGTTCTGATAAACAGTCAGTTCCCCTATAGAGTGTTCAAACTCTTTAACAAACACGGTTCAAGACATAACCTGACTTCATTTGAATTCAGAAAAGTAAAAATGACTCAAAGTTAGGCTTACAGAATTTGTGGTCTACTCAAAGTCAGATGTGTCAAAAACACCTATATTCATCTCTATCCAGCCCCTAATCCAGTCTATTGAAAACACAAAGAGATATTATTTGCGCCCATGTTCATTTTATCTAACTTTAGGTATTTAATTGTCAAAATGAATTGTTCCAGTCACTCTCTCTCTATGTCTGTCTATTATGCACAGTTCTGTCTTATTGCGACATTACCTTCTAATAGTCTGGACACACCTCTCATACTTCTTTTCTTTTGGGCTTTTCCCTTCAGAGGTCGCCACAGCGAATCAGTTTCCTCCATCTAAGCCTGTCTTCAGCATCCTCCACTCTAACACCAGCCACCTTCATGTCTTCATTCACTGCATCCATAAACCTCCTCTTTGGTCTTCCTCTAGACCTCTTTCCTGCAGCTCTAGACTCAGCATCCTTCTACCAATATATTCACTGTCTCTCCTCTGAACATGTCCAAACCATCTCAGTCTGGCCTCTCTGACTTTATCTCCAAAACCTCTAACATGTGCTGTCCCTCTGATGTATTCATTCCTGATCCTATCCATCCTGGTCACTCCCAAAGAGAACCTCAGCATCTTCAGTTTGAGTCTGGACATACCTGATGCAGATAAGAAAATGAAAACAAAGATCTGGAAAACAAGTACTACTATGATGTGACCGTGACGGTCTGGATTTGGACAATGTGACTATGCTTCAAATAATAAATACTTGTTTAGGGGAATCTTTCAGGAATGTTGAGGTTATTGTCCGAAACAAAAGTGAAAAATGTTTTTTCTGTACTGTTGTATTACCTTACTTTCTTGATTGTACTTTCTAAACTTTTATGTTTTGGATGTTTCAGGACACTGACAAAGACCGCGTGCAGGTGGACGTTGGCAGCACTGTTTTAACCCTTCTGCTCTCTTTGGGGTCCAATTGACTCCACCCACATATTGATGTGATTCCTTCCATGACAAATGTGGACAGGATTTTATGTCTGCCATGGACATTAGTGAAACTCAAAAATCAAAGATAAAAAAAAAGTTCAGCGCACTGTCTTGGGGGGTCCAGATGACCCCACTTTTAATGTAGACAAGCAAAGGAGAGCGGAAGGGTTAAGATCTTCTGCACCGAATCTGCCAACTCTGAAACCGGAGAGGAATTTGATACTGCGATCAATGGGGAGAAAGTTTTTACAGCTCTAGACAATCTGACGACAGCTTGTGCACATTGGTGTAACCTATGCACTGAACCTGGCGTACCCAAAAGAACTAAAATTACATGTTTTTTATGTTTGTCTTGAGATTTTTGTTCAAAGTTTGTTTCAAATGTAAATGTTTATTTCAATTTTGGTTCAAAGAACACATTCGTTGTCAGTTGTATATTACCTTAGTTATGGCAGGAATTTAGTTTTTTTTCTTGTATATCATTTCTCAAAACTTGAAAAAGGTAAAGTAAAGCTGAAAAGGATTTCAAACAATGGTTTTACAATGTACTGTTGTACATACAACTGTGTTATACTTTGCAGCATATTTTGTGTACCTGAATTTATTGAAACTAAATGTGACCAAGCGAAAGTTTGTTGATCATTATCAATACTAACCCGGTTTATAATAATTTGGCTAACTTCTCACGGTTTTAGCCAGATTGAATCATATCAAAGTAGCCATTAGTTTTATTGAATTAATGCTTTTTAAACCTACATTTAGAAAAAAAAAAAAACTTAAAATGTCCCCAGTGTAATATGTAAACAAATTATTTTTTTCAAAAAATTCAGTTGAAGCAAATCAATTTTGGAAAGAAATTCATTAATATAACCTTCATTTTTTTAAGTTGAACTACATTTTCTCAGATGTTTTTGAATTTTTATCATTTCCTTTTAAAAACAAAATGTAAGGACTTAAACTTTTTGAGCAGTATTAACTAACATGTTGCTGTAATTTAAGTTGGTTTAACTAAACATATTACTTATGTTTATTATTTCAATCTTAAACAAATATTTTAGCAAAAACAAATTATTTTTTGGACAGCAGAAACTTCCCAAATAATACAAATCAAAAGTTTTCATATGCTAGTTATTAATACATTGTGTCACCTCAATAACAGCTTGAAGTCTCTTGTGGTCGTTGTGGATGAAGGTCTTTAATTCTCCTAAGGGTTAAGCAGCCCAACAGCATTAGAGTCAATAGACAATAGATATGGTACAAGACATTGGGTTTCCATGGTGGCCACTTAGTGGTATTTTATGGGAAAAAAAGAAAGTTTAAGGCAATCAAAATTCCAGGACTTGCATCCTGATTGATGTGAAGCGTTTGGCTACACTTGTAGACAGAATGTTTTGAAAGGTTTGTCAGTAACTTTTGGTTTCATCGTCTAACAGAAGAGGTTGGTTATTTCTTAACCAGGATAGAAAGCAGGAACTTCTACTTTCAGGTCCAGTCGAGTTTTTGTTGAAGATTCAGCTGCTTAGTTTCAGATCAGAAGCTTTTCCTCCTCCAGACATTACCATGAGTGGGATTTACTGCCCTCTGGTGGTGAAACAAGACTCCTGCAGCTGTAGAAGTCAATCCAGAAAAACTAAAGATCAGAAGGAATTTGGGGGATTTTTGAAGAAAACCAGAGTTCAAATGATGTTAAAAAACTATTTTGAAAGTTCAAGATCCTCCTGCCTCCTGATAAACCCAACTGATGGACTTCAAAGAGGTGGGAGGGGCTTGCTGGACTTTTTATAAATGCCTGGAGGACAAATATGTGAAGGATTTGTATTTAGTGAATCTGAAACTCAGTTTTACATTTACAGCATCCAATGTTTTTAAAACACCTTTAAAAAGTAAAAAAAAAGAAAAGAAAATGTTCCTTCAACAAAACTTTAACATGTTCAGATTAAACACTGGTGGGAGAGCTGCTGTCATGTGACTACAGACCAGTTTTTAAAAGCACTTCATGACTGTTGGAGTGAGAGTCACTGAGGCTGGAGATGTCAGGCTTCTTGAGTCTGGGGATGATGGTGGAGGACTTCAGTCAGAGTGGGACCAGGGATTGGTTGAAGATCTTTGTGAAGGTTGCTCTAGTGGCATCAGTTAAAGCTGCTTCTTTTCACTGTAAACTCCAAACTGTCACACATGTTCTGTTGAATATTTGTCTGTAAAAGACAAACTACCATCTGACTTCCGGGGACAATCCCAGGGTGCGACCCGAGTAGCAACCAGGAGCAGTTTTATTGTTTTAATACAAATTTGTTTGTGTGATTGATGTGTCACCATCCCAGTATAATGTGGGTCCTCAAAGCTGGAATATGTGCTGCTTTTGTGCGGACTGTTTCTCATGTACTGTTCAAGTTATGAGACAAATCAACCGAGTGCGCTCTGGATAGGAGCCCTCCCGAGGATTACCTTTACCCGGGAGTCTTTACTGCAGCTCCAATTCCACCCAAAACGAATTGCACCACCGCCGGACATCCCACCAGAACTCTACCGCACGGCTGCAAGGCCAAGGCGCCGCAAAAGGGGGAAACGTGGTGGAATACACCGGAGAATGAAGCGCATGACTTTACAGGACCGTCGCAGGCTGCTCGCTCTCCCCTCCATCCTGCTGGGGAACGCGCAGTCTCTCCGTAACAAGCTGGATGAGCTGGAAGCTTGGATCACTGTCAGGTGAGAAGTTGAGAACGCCTGCCTACTTGTC
Source organism: Oryzias melastigma (assembly GCF_002922805.2). Taxonomy (NCBI): domain Eukaryota; kingdom Metazoa; phylum Chordata; class Actinopteri; order Beloniformes; family Adrianichthyidae; genus Oryzias; species Oryzias melastigma. The sequence goes on along the minus strand of NW_023416961.1, from coordinate 23,178 downwards.
CTTACGGAGACTTGGCTCAACGACTCGGATCGAGGTGAGGATTTACTGCTGAAAGGCTTCGGGACGCCGATCCGACTGGATTGGAACCAGGAAGTGACCAACAAGACGCGAGGAGGCGGAGTATGCTGCTACATCAATAAAAGGTACTGCAACACCGTTGTAGTGCGGGAAAGGATTTGTACTCCGAATATTGAACTGTTATCCATCTCTCTTCGGCCTTTTTACTTGCCGCGTGAGTTCCAACAGCTGTTTTTTACTATTGTTTACGTGCATCCTCTGGCTGACGCTGCAGCCGCCGCACAGCTGATTGGTGACGTCACGCACCGTCTTGACAGTATTTGTCCTGAGGCCCTGAAATTTATCTTGGGAGATTTGAATCATTGTCAACTTACTGACACCCTTAAGACATATGAACAGTATGTCACTTGCACCACGACTCAGATGAAGACGACTCTAGACTTGTGCTACGGCACAATGAGTGACGCCTACAAGTCTCTGCAGCTTCCTCCGCTGGGATCCTCCTACCATAACTGTATATATCGGATGCCATGCTATATCCCTGTCTTCAGGCGTCTTCCTCGGGAGGAAAAGACTGTGAAATGTTGGTCAGAGGATAACATTTCCACTCTTCAAGCCTCACTCGAATGTACTGACTGGGTCTGTTTTTGTTTTGACTGTTTGAATGAATTGTGGGAGAATTTCAGCACCATGATGCTGTAAACTCTTCATCCCAGGTCTCAAACTCCTGAAGAAAACAGGTTTTAAAAAGTGACCATGAAACAAAGAGAAATTAATGAGATGTTAAAAATTAGAACAAAATCTTTTAAAATAAACTGAATATAGAACAAATAGATTGTCTTAGTGACAGAGTAAAAATGAAAAAAGCAAAACTAAATTTAGTCCAGAAATGAAGCAGAAGACTTCCCAACACTCAAGTTAGAATGAGAAGATGAAGTGCAGTTCTCCATCAGTCCACCGGGGGAGCTGCAGCACAATAACTGTCCACTTGATGCTGAGAGAGACAGTGGAGCTGATCTCAGATCAGTTCATGCTGCAGCTCTGATGATCATCTCCACTTCTTCTGATTCCTCCATCACTCTGCTCTCCACCTCCAGGAACAACATCTCTGCAGACCAGCTGATGATGATGATGATGATGATGATGATGATGATGATCCTCTCTGATCGAGAAGGAGGAACATCAGACTCACCAGCTCTTTCCCTCCCACCTGCAGAGAGAAAGTAGAAGTCCAGAGATGAAGGAGTGTCTGTATCTGATCCTGGTGTGTCAGTCAGTGATGCAGCACAGCAGCAGAAAGAGCAGCAGGAGCTTCAGTCCTGTTCAGAGCAGCAGCTTCCTGTCATCTTCACCTGTTGGAGCTTCTGCTGCTCTGATTGGCTGACTGTTGTCCTGAAGCCTGTCATCATTCTCCTCAGAGCTTCACTGAGAAGCTGCAGCTTCACAGGAAACTCTGCATCTTTGCTCTCAGACTAACTTTAGGACCAAACATCTGGAAGCAGCTGGACTGACTCCAACCCTCTACTGACCTCAGAGTCTGCAGTTTGGAGTTTGGACTCTCCACCAGATCCTGGAGCTGATGAACATCTGAAGACTGAAGGTCGTTGTCTCTCAGGTCCAGTTCTGTCAGGTGGGACGGGTTGGACTGCACAGCAGCAGCCAGAGCATCACAGCTGATCTTTGACAACCTGCAGCGCTGTAACCTGAATCCAGAAGAAAGAGTTTCAGTTAAAGACAAAGTTCCTGTTTTTCATCCTTCAGTTCTTCTAAAGATTTTGATGTTAAAATTCTCTTTATTGGACATATTTCCATCTGAAATGAGCTCAAACGTATCAAAAATCCTGACATGGTGGTAAAAACAAACATCAATGAATGATGACGTGAGCACTGGGGTTTAGAAAGAGAAAATGACTTCTCCATCAGCATTGACATGGTCCAAAACTCTTTCTACAGCCACGTTTGGGAGAACTCCTCTAGCCTTTCAGTCACTTTCAAATAAACATACTCCACGAGTAACCTTGATCTGAAAGAACTAAAACATCTGTTGAACATCAACACATCCCTCAGAGATTGGATGATTACGTCTAGTGATCCAGATTGGAACTTTAGCTGTAGCAAACAGGAAGTTTAACAGTTGATTTTTGTTCTTGTTTCATTTGTAAATACAGGCCCGTACACAAAGAGAGGAAGAGAAAACACCTCTCACAACCCAACACACCATGTAGTTCAAATATTGAACAGAGAACCCAAGCGGTAGCACTGCACAAACAAGTGTGTCAGAGTTTCAGTCTGATTCCAAAAGTCACAGCGTTCTGATTGTGTTGATCAAACCTTGGATCTGTTTGTGGCTACACATCCATGCACAATCCTCCATGGAGATCAGCTGATCTACAGAGATCAGAGCTCAAGAAGATCGGAACGTTTCAACTACCCCTGACTGCAGTATGCAGAATGGGGCGTGGCTTCATGTGGGCGGAGTTAAACATTTAACCTCGCCCATGTTGAGCCACGCCCACTGTATGTGATTCTTTGTCACCGTAATCTCCGTCTTCTTCTCCACATTTTGACAGTTTCCACCATCAATCTTTGCAAAATGGAGGAAAAAATGTACAGATAATAACAATAAAACTTTTATTTTGATAATTGTTTTCTTTTCCATCACATTTTCTCCATGCAGATGAGGGAGTTGTTTTCATTTTCAGATGATCATGCTTTTGTCTGCCGTTCAAGTTTTACACAGAACTCGTTAGCTCGTGGGTCTCCTTCGTGATGTTTATCTATTTTTTATCTTCCATTGTCCGTAAACTCTTTTTGTGGGGGGTTAGATAGAATCGATCAGACTTCTCCAGCCCAGATCCTCGTGAGTTTCTGCCCTGCTTGTTTTAGCTTTAACCCTAGAACACTTTAGCTATAAAAGGTTACACCATCACTTTGCTGGGTATTTTTTACCCAATATATTATACCCAATAAAAAGTATTTGTCATAAAATTTTGATCAAAATATGACAAAATGTGATAGACTAGAGTAGTTTTCTTTTATTTTCAACTCTGATTTATTTGAAAAAAATGAAAATAAAAACATTGGGAGATCATAAAATCATGCTTGACAATGACTGAAAGTTTAGGAATTTGAGAACAAAAAATACTAAAAAATCAGATAGAGATACTGTAGACTTGGTCTTTGGTCCACCCATTCCTGGGACATGTCAGACTTTACCCAGAGACCACGACACTCAGAAAATGTAACACTGAAAATCATATAAATACTTCTGCTCAAGTGAAAATCAACCGGCGATAGTACTCTAGGGTTAATCCTGCTTCAGTAACAGCTGATCAGGTTTTATTGATCAGAATTGAATCAGCCCAGTTTCTGATGGACTGAACACCCCCGATCTGGGGGTGCAACAATAAGCTGAAAACAACCAGGACGGTAACTCAGGAGGAACAGGGCTGGAGACCCCTGGAGTAGATAGTAGATACAGTTTTAGCCTTTTGAGTTTCTAATTGCCATGTCCTTGTGTAGTATTTCTGTTTTTGTGTATATAGGACCTGTCTGAAGCTGAGTGTCAAAGTCCAGGAACACAGTGGAGGATATGGAAGTTAATGTTCCTTCAAAGGGTCCAGTCCCACTTTTTTAACCAGCAGTGCTAATACTTGTACCAAGCAGTTTCACTCTCCATGTGTTTTCATGTTCATTATTTCATTATATTAGAACATCTGTAGAAAACAATACATTTAGGTTTATGATGTGGTATTGCACCTGTGCACTATGTGCAAAAATGTGTTTTCATGTTCACAAACCTGGAAAATCTTTTTCCAGTTGTTTTTATTTCATAGTTTTAATATTGAACATATTGTACACTCTAATAGACTCTTCATGGTGATATCACCACCAGTGTGTAAATTACTTCTGGATTACGGGTCTAGACAGTTAAAGCTGACAGCTGATCGCTGTTTAACACAATATGCAGCAGAGATGCACATTGCTGATCTGCAGGCACATATGTTTGAGATCTGAATAAACAAACAGATCATTTGTTCATGAATGTCGGCCGTTATAGCTACGTTTTTGGGAGGATTTTTACTGATGTACAAAACCAGAAAAATTCTAAATATCTTTGGAGTAATCTCAAGTGAAAAGTTTTTTCTAGTTTTTTTTTTTAGTTTTTAATGTTTTATTAACACTTAAAACAAATAAATTTTTTTATTATTAATAATATTATTAAAACTATATTCATAATTACAGGTCGTTCTTTCTTCTGTTAATCAGAAACAGCGAAAGGGTTACAGCTTTCTCTCTTTTTCCAGAGTTAGTCATTTTTTTTTATTTTGTCGTTTGTCATTGATACACCTGATGCGTTCTCTCTATCTCATGCGTGAAACGGTAACAAGTCCTCCTCGTGTCCTCCTCGCTCAGCGCACGGCTTTGTACTTTTATGATCTCTGCGTAAAAACAAGAGAAAACTGGCGACACTCCTTAATAAATAAAAGGATCATCTGTGCTGTCTTGAACTAAAGAGGGAACAAACAGAAAGTGAAACCTTTCTTTTTCTCATTTATTTGGAGGATTCTGTTCAAAAATAACTCGTGACGATGAAACCCGCTAATTAAGATTACAGATGTTAAACTCCTCTCTACACACTTTCTCCTCTTTTCTCAGACAGACGTGGACATTTTAAATCCAGGATTATAGAATGAAAACAAAGATCTGATCGTGATCACAGATTTATGCTTGTCTGAAGAACTGTGTGTTTCTGCAGAGACGATTATGTGGCCAGATTGAAAAAAAAATCTTGGGTCTCTGATAGTTTATGGCGACCGGGCCAAATGTGGAGGTGGGCCGGGTCCGGCCCGCGGGCCGTAGTTTGGGGACCCTGCTATAGACCACCCTCTGCCCCGTCTGTGCCCTAACTTCACTCAGTCAACTTCTGGTTCCTCATAACTTCACAGAGTTTGACCTACAGTTGTATCTCTGTTATAAGAGGCTATGCTAATATGAAGACCACCAACTTTATAGAATATTCTTTGGCAAAAGAGAAAGAGACAGACTTGAAGTTGTAGTGATGATTCATTTCCTTCATGTTCTTTTGGTGTTTCAGATCAAAGTTATGCAGCTGTACAGTTCTGATCCAGATTCCAGCTCAGACGTGGAAAATGAAGACGTTTGTGGATCTATTAGTCTACGAGTGGAGAAGGAAGGCTTTGGTCTGAGCTTTTTCACACATCCTGTTTGTGTCTGATCTTGATCCAAATCAGTTTGAATAAAGAAATACTCAAACACATTTTTAATCTTCAATCATTTTATATATGTCCTCTATCCTTAAAAATACTACAAGAACATGTTGAAAACACCAAAAATACTATTTTCATTCAAGTGGAACTTTAAACAAAACTTCTGTAAAGCAGCTTAAATAATCTAGTAAAAATGGTGACTCTATTAGGTAGCAAAAAAAGTAAACTATATTCCAGTAAAAAACAAAAAAGATAATTAATCATGATAAAGTTTATTGATTCTACCTTTTGGTTCTTCAGAACTATTGAACAGTTTCTGATCATTTTTGATTCACATCTCCTTTAAAGACCTACTCCAGTGAAAAAAGTGTTTTAATGTTTTATAATGTTTATGTAGCATCTTTATGATGATAAAGGACATGAATAAAATCATTCAAGATTAAAATAGAATTTCTGAGTATTTCCTTTTACAAATCCTGGTGAATCAGGAATATAAAATGCAGTTTGAAACAGTTTGCAGTTGTGATGCAGCTGAAATGAAATACTTGCAGCATTAGAATACAAATACATTATTTTAAAAGACCACACAATGTTATTTCCAGATTTTTAGATTCTGTCTCTCACAGTGAACATGAAACAAGATGAACATTTCAGACTCCTTCATGATTTCTAAAACACAAAATCACAGGATGTTTAAATACTTATTCGTTTCACTGTATCTATATTGTTTCTTTACCATATCTGAACTTACAAAATATACATTTTCTGATTTTATGTCTTCTGTGATTGTCATATTTATGTATGTTTGAAGATATGAGGTCATAGGAAATGTTGGGAACCGTCTAATTGTTGTTTTTATCTTAGATGCATTGAGGACAAACTCCTTCATACAAAATGTCACCAAAAAGGAAACAGAGAAAACACTTTCAAATGGTTGACAGGAGCTGGAGACAGAGGAGGAAAACGGGGTAAGAGCTGAAAAAGAGCTTTACAAAAACCTCTATAGAGTCCAGAGTTCAGGCTGAAAAGCCATTGATCGTTCTTGAGAGACAAACCTTATGTGAACTGTTTTTACTGTTTTTGTTTGTAAGTAGAGCTGCTGTGCAGGCGATTAAAATTCTTAATCGCGATTAATCGCATTGTCCTGAGTTAACTCGCGATTAATCGCAAATTTACATGTGCCCTTTTTTTAAGGAAAAAAAATGTGTGGTTTGTGGAATTTCGTAGTTCTACTTTATTTATGAAAAAAAGAATGACAAAATTAATAGTTTTTATCAGAAATACTTTATTTTGTAACATTGTATTGAGATA
>NW_023416961.1:14366-15245 GCF_002922805.2 Oryzias melastigma | reverse complement strand
GATGGATGGATGAGGGATGTATGGATAGATGATGGATGGATGATGGATGGATGATGGATGGATGATGGATGGATGATGGATGGATGATGGATGGATGATGGATGGATGACAGCTGCTTCTACACCTCTTTAACTTTTATCTAATAATTCATTTTATTTGAAGCGCCTTTCCAGACTCCCAAGGACACTTTACAATGTAAAAGCATTGTAAAAGCATCTGTTTAAAGAGAGCCGGTCATGTTCTCCTTCTGACATGTCTCATGGTACAGCAATGTGGGCGTGGCTGATTAGTTGAAGACTGTTTGATGGGCGTGGCTTAATGAGCATATTTTCTGACCATTTAGATTTCACATTCAGATGAAAGCAGAGAGAAGAAGGAAGTGATGAGGAAGTGTCAGCCTCAAGTCTGCAGTTTAGTGTCAACACAACTTTGTCATCATATTGATGTGAACACAACAGAAACATGGAGTCTTACCCCAGAGTCTGCAGTCTGCAGTCTGGACTCTCCAGAAAACCACACAGATCAACAACTCCTGAATCCTGCAGGTTCCTGTTCCCGCTCAGGTCCAGTTCTGTCAGATTAAATGGGTTCTTCTTCAGAGTTGTGATCAGAGATTTACAGCTGATCTCTGACAAACTGCAGAACTCCAACCTGAAATCAGACAGAAAAGTGTGTTCAGGAGCAGTGATGCAGCTGGAACTTTTGGACCCAAAATCATGATGTCAGATTAGAATGTAATAGATTTTAAAGTGATGTTAAACAGACGAGGAGTTGAAATGTCATTTAGCATCAAGAATTATTAATTACTAAATACATTTTCAAAATGTATGGTAGAAATGCAGATTAAACAGAAAAAATAATGAATTTGAAATATAGATA
>NW_023416961.1:9152-14361 GCF_002922805.2 Oryzias melastigma | reverse complement strand
GTTTGAGGACCCCAGGTGAACACCAGCCTGGGGTCCTCTACAGCAGTTAAATTCATTATTAATTTAAACCCTTACATAAGTAAGACATATAAAAACTTATTGTGATCCACTTATAGATAACATGAATGTCAACAATCCAAATATGTTGATTAGCATCTCAAAACTTAAATCACATTTAAATGTTAAAGAAATGTATTTTTCATACTTTATTTTTACTTGGAAAAAACATTGAAATCATTGAATGAGTTAATTTATGAATCTCTCACTTCCTAGTAGGAACAAATGATAATTATCTGTCTTTTCTTTAATATTTCAGGTTTTACTAAAGAAGACAAAATAAATAAAATGCCTGAATGAAGGAACAAAAGCAGTAGTCAATTAAAAATCAAAGAAATATTTTCAAAATGATAAACTCTGTCTCACTCTTTGTCTTTTCTCCCATTTTCTCTCTTTTCTCATTCTTGACTTTCTTTATTTTCTTTTGAGTCTTCGTGATCTGTTTTTCTTTTTCCTGTTTTGTCTGTCTTCCTTTGGAAGTATAACAACACATTTCTTGCTTTCTCTTTGTCTTTTCCTCTTTTTACAGTCGCTCTGATAACTATTCTTCATTTGATCACTTTTTGAAAAACCTCTTCAAATCATCATTTCATCTCTCAGTGTTTCTGGATAGTTGTGAGGTTCCAGACCAGAAGTTATCTAAAAAAACACTGAAAATATGAATCAGTGATTCATTAATGAATAAAAAACTATTATGTATTAATTCCTGGTTTAATTGAAAGTCGATTTAAAACTATAATTATTTTTATATTTATAACACAAAAAATCTCTGTTGTTTTCTTGTCTTTCTCATTCTGTCTGTTCAGAGCAGCTTCACATCAGATCTGAACTCTAAATAAATGACAGATAAATGTGAAATACATTACCAACCAAATAGAATGTAATAATAATGTCAAGAATGTAGAAAAATGAATAAAGCATTGTTCTATTATTATATACTGAGTAAACTAAAGGAACAATCAAACCCACTTCACATGTGATTGTGTAATCTCCTGTGCAGCAGAGCTCACAGCCTCACGCTGAAACTGAACAGGAAATACACAAAATACAGCCATTCTCAGGATAAAATGATTACAATCAAACACATAAATGACATTTATGGAACCCCCGACCACACTTTCCTGGTTGAAATGTTTCAAAAAGGAACTACAAGTTACCAAACGATCCCAAACCCTGTACCAAATATGTACAACCACCTAAATACATTTTTGCTAGTGAAGTCAGAAAAAAAAACAAATGGGCTGAAAACCGCCCAATCTGGCAACACTGTCTCTGCTCTTAACTAGTGAGTCTCTCTCATGGACTGTAAAAACAATGGACAGATCGAGCACCGAGGTCCCCTATTGGAAATGCATTACTTCCTCTCCTCATGAAAGTAGGCCGCCGCTTTCACCGTCAATTCCTGAAATGGATACCACCATTTGCAAACAATCTTCAGCGATTGGTCTGAGTCATAGCTGAGTCATGGAATCTACAGGAAGTACTGTCGCCAATCAGGAGTGAGTTTGTTGCAACCGTCCATCTCTTTCCACGCCTCGACCACGAGACCGACCACGGATGTAAACACAATCCGTGAACGAATGATACACGGATTAAACACCTTCAATAACGGCGGCTCGGGAGAATGGCTTTTTAGGTTTCGTTTTGATCACGTGGTCAGAAATCCTCCGGCTCTTTTCTTAATGACGTCGTTCCTGGTTAAGGTTAGGATTACGGTTATGGTTAGGGTTAGAAAAGCAAATTGTTCGTTTGTGGGGCTGTCTGTGATGCTCACGCCTCCACCCAGGGACTGCGGTCAAGCCAGCTGTCAAACGAATTTCTGTGGTCAAGTCAGCCATTCCTAAATTTTTGTTGCGCTCGTATTCTCAGCGTTACGGAACCAGCGCAAAAAAGCCGCAGGGTGACTACAATACAATGCATTGTGGGAAATAGTGTTAAATTGGTTCTTGTTCTTCGAGGTGATGCTGATCAGAATGACTGGCGCTAAACTGAGAAATCTTGTTTTTTGTAATACTTTCTTTTAAAAAAATGTGAATATCTGATGTAAAAATGAACACGATGTCAAATCATGCTTATGTGTGTTATTGTTGCCCAACTTTAATTTCAATTTTGATGATCTCTTTGGAACGATTAACCCATCAACTATTTGTCATGTGTTGTCCAAAGACAGATGTTAAAAATTATTATGAAGAACATAATACTAAAGTTCATACTAAGTAGGAAGAGTACATTCAAATTCAATGGACTGTCAAGAACAACCCAGACTACCTGATTTATTATTCATGATCTTACTGTACTTCATCCCTTCAGGACTAAGTTGGCTACACACTCTGTATTTTTCAGACACTTTTACTGTGTACTATTTGAGTAATCCATGTTTGAAAACACAAACATTAAACTTTTACAACTTGGTTTATCGCCTATTTTTTTAACAGAGATATGTTTGAATGACTCTAGCTAAAAATTTAGCCATAATCCATGATACTAATTATTGTACTCCCCTCAGGACTATATTGGCTACACACCCTGTGTGTTTCAGACACTTTTACTGTCGAATATTTGAGTATTCCACGTTTGAAAACACAAAAATTGAACTTTTCAAAATTGTTTCTCGCCTATTTTTAGACAGATATACCATGTTTGAATGACTGTAGCTAAAAATTTAGCCATAATCCATGATACTATTTATTGCACTTCCCTTCAGGACTATATTGGCTACGTATCCTGTGTGTTTCAGACACTTTTACTGTGGAATATTTGAATAATCTCTTTTAAAAACACAAATTTTGAACTTTTCAAAATTTTCTCGAATATTTTTAGACAGAGATACCATGTTTGAATGACTGTAGCTTAAAATTTAGCCATACTCCATGATACTAATTATTGTACTTCCCTTCAGAACTATATTGGCTACACACCCTGTGTGTTTCAGACACTTTTACTTTGGAATATTTGACTAATCTCTTTTAAAAAACACAAATTTTGAACTTTTTAAAAGGGCTTCTCGCCTATTTTTGGACAGAGATACCATGTTTGAATGACTGCATCTTAAAATTTAGCCATAATCCATGATATTAATTCCTGTACTTCCCTTCAGGAGTACATTGGCTACACACCCTGTGTGTTTCAGACACTTTTACTGTGGAATATTTGAATAATCTCTTTTAAAAAACACAAATTTTGAACTTTTCAAAATTGTTTCTCGCCTATTTTTGGACAGAGATACCATGTTTGAATGACTGTAGCTTAAAATTTAGCCATAATCCATGATACTAATTATTGTACTTCCCTTCAGGACTATATTGGCTACACACCCTGTCTGTTTCAGACACTTTTACTGTGGAATATTTAAGTATTCCACGTTTGAAAACACAAAAATTGAACTTTTCATAAGGGTTTCTCGCCTATTTTTATACAGAGATACCATGTTTGAATGACTGTATCTTAAAATTTAGCCATAATCCATGATACTAATTATTGTAGCTCCCCTCAGGACTATGTTGGCTACACACACTGTGTGTTTTAGACACTTTTACTGTGGAATATTTGAGTATTCCACGTTTGAAAACACAAATATTGAACTTTTCAAAAGGGTTTCTCGCCTATTTTTAGACAGAGATACCATGTTTGAATGACTCTAGCTGGAAATTTAGCCATAATCAATGATACGAATTATTGTAGCTCCCCTCAGGACTATATTGGCTACACACCCTGTGTGTTTCAGACACTTTTACTGTGGAATATTTGAATAATCCACGTTTGAAAACACAAATTTTGAACTTTTCAAAAGGGTTTTTTGTGTTTTCAAACGTGGATTACTCAAATATTCCACAGTAAAAGTGTCTGAAACACACAGGGTGTGTAGCCAATATAGTCCTGAGGGGAGTACAATAATTAGTATCATGGATTATGGCTAAATTTTTAGCTAGAGTCATTCAAACATATCAAACATAAAATAGGCGATAAACCAAGTTGTAAAAGTTTAATGTTTGTGTTTTCAAACATGGATTACTCAAATAGTACACAGTAAAAGTGTCTGAAAAATACAGAGTGTAGCCAACTTAGTCCTGAAGGGATGAAGTACAGTAAGATCATGAATAATAAATCAGGTAGTCTGGGTTGTTCTTGACAGTCCATTGAATTTGAATGTACTCTTCCTACTTAGTATGAACTTTAGTATTAGGTTCTTCATAATAATTTTTAACATCTGTCTTTGGACAACAGATGACAAATAGTTGATGGGTTAATCGTTCCAAAGAAATCATCAAAATTGAAATTAAAGTTGGGCAACAATAACACACATAAGCATGATTTGACATCTTGTTCATTTTTACATCAGATATTCACATTTTTTTTTAAAGAAAGTATTACGAAAAACAAGATTTCTCAGTTTAGCGCCAGTCATTCGGATCAGCATCACCTCGAAGAACAAGAATCAATTTAACACTATTTCCCACAATGCATTGTATTGTAGTCACCCGGCGGCTTTGTTTGCGCTGGTTCCCTAATGCTGAGAATACGAGCGCAACAAAAATTTAGGAATGGCTGACTTGACCACACAAATTCGTTTGACAGCTGGCTTGACCGGAGTCACCAGGGGACGTGTCAAACGTGGAAAACACGTTTTAACACGTTTAGGACCGCACGTATTATATGCACGCAAAAACCGGTTTTGGCGTATATTATACACGGTATTTCCCAAATCGTGGCATATGTACGCATTTTACTGAGACTGGGCTGATTGTACAAGTCATTGTTGAAGCCTTTGAGGGAGAACCATTCCAACATTTGATTCTGTCAGCGGTCCTTTGGGATTTACTTACATTTATTCATTTTTGTCGAGATAAAAGGAGCATTTGGGCGACGCTGCTGCAGACCGGCGCGTGTCCCCCTAGCGCGTGCGCCGCAACTTGTCTCTTTACATGCGGCCACGTTAGTCTGATCAGATGCACGTGAGAAGTGCTTTCAGCGGTATTTAAAATAAATAACCATCCTAACAAGTGAACAGCTGGATCTTTTATCTGTTTGAAAATACGTCCCGGTCCTTTCATGTTTCTCTCGCGCTCGGACGGCTGCGTCTAATTCAGGCTGAAGCTGGAAAAGTGCAGAAGATGAAACTTTGGTTGGTGATTTTATGCGCATATATGCAACT